>NC_050584.1:63385000-63475000 GCF_013368585.1 Megalops cyprinoides | reverse complement strand
TCTTTTTGAAAAATATAGTATCTTCAGGTGTATCTGTCAGGTGTACATCTTGACAGACATATCTAAATCAAGACTAAATAAAGCAGAGTCACTTTCTGGATTGCTTGAACAAGGCTGGCCTTAGTTGCAGCTAGTAGTATCCTGTTTCAGAAGATGGAAGCTGTTTGGTGATAGCGGGGGTGGTGATGGGGGTACACCAGTGAGACCCTCCCCCCTCGTCTCTGTCATCAAGGTTTCAGTGTCAGTGGACACTGGAGGAAAAGGGTGACCTCTGTCAGCGAATGTTCCGGAAGGTCTCATTGCCGAGGACAGGCCAGAAAGCTCAGGAACCCTCTCCGCTTTCCGAGCGGCGGCTCCAATGACCAACTGCTCAATGCACCAGATAGAGTATCACCAGCGTGTCTCATACAGTAAACCTGACACACACACTGTCTCATACAGCTAAACCTGACACACACTGTCTCATACAGTAAACCTGACACACACTGTGTCTCATACAGCTAAACCTGACACACACTGTCTCTCATACAGTAAACCTGACACACACACACTGTCTCATATAGCTAAACCTGACACACACTGTCTCATACAGCTAAACCTGACACACACACTGTCTCTCATACAGTAAACCTGACACACACACTGTCTCATATAGCTAAACCTGACACACACTGTCTCATACAGCTAAACCTGACACACACACTGTCTCTCATACAGCTAAACCTGACACACACACTGTCTCATACGGATAAACCTATTCCACACTTCACTGTGTTTTAGACACACTGTGTCATATCTGTCTCCATATCTGTAAACCTCACACGTATGCATATCCTACACTCTTATTCACTTAGACAGAAAATAAAAATGATGCAGTCATAATCTCAGCAAAAATTACTGCCAGAGCGTTAGTTCGGTGCCTCCTCTCTCTGGGTGGCATTATAGTAGATCATTTAGCAGAAAATTTACTGTAACGGGTAAATGCACAACCCCCTTCCTTTGCTGCAGATTAGACATGGTGGTCCATCACTGATAACACGCTGCAACAATGCAAGCCTGAGTCACTCACAGGGGGAGTGCTGTGACTCAGCTCAGCAACAAGCATACCGCTAGTCTCTCTGCGGAGCCATACTGCCATCCTGTGGTCAAACGTGGCATTACACATGGCAGTCTCAGCAACAATTCCTCACACTCAAATCTTAACGGGTTTGTTTGTTGTAAGTTGTCCATTATAGTACATGTCTGTTGGTGAAAGACTGCGGGGCCAGGTCTGTGTTGTTGTATCTGAATTGAATGTTGTATAATTGCAGGCTGTTGGAGGTTGTAGCTGAGTGTTGGGGGGCAGGGGCATTGATGCTGAAAGGTAATCAAACCACAGTGCACTTTGTCCTCAAGATCATTCAATAAAGTTAAGAAACGTTGTGCTTAGGTTCATGTGTGGAGTGAACCTGTGGCTGTAGAATTGCCATGCGGTTTGGGTTAATGGTTGTTTTTGTGGCATTTCGGTGTTTCTCAGACGGCTAAATAAGAGTCATAAAGATACACTCAGGCCGGAGGATGTAGTCAGCAGCATCTGACACACCTCCACTGTTAATATCCATGGAAGATCGATCCCTAGCACATTATGTGGGGAAGAGAAGCTGTGCCTGACATCTCACTCCTTAGCGATGGAGGGCAACCACTCAGTGTTCCTGCAGTATGATTGGCTCCTTTCTCCCCACCTCCACATGTATGGGCGTGTCAGAGCTGGAGTTCCATCTTTCACCACTAGATGGAAATATCGCAGTTCACAAGGCTATGAAGAAATGTTTCTCTCTTACTAGTAAACGAGTCTACTACTTGCACGTAGCATTGGAGTGATCTGTGTATGAGTACTGTTAGGAACACAAACATTGTTTTCCCCGTAGCAACAAGCATTACAGGTGAAGTCAGCATGCAGCACAATCTCTACACTGCTATCCTTCAGGACTATGTTTGAGTGCATCTGCATCATGGCATTGTTTCTATTTGACAGCGCATGCAGCAGTTAAAGATCGCTTGTGAATGGCATTTGGCAGATTACCTTGATACCTAAGTGCTTAGTGACCTCACGGCCAGTGTTAATGTGAGAGGATGTGGAAGGAGATGATGTGGGCTTCCGGCCGTCTCTGCCTGCGTGCGTCTCCCTCTCTCCTGCTCTCCTGTGAGGGAAAGCCGGGACGCTGGCACCGGGCAGATCAGATGGTGTTCGGTTAGCGTGACTGCTACCCGATCAGGAGTGCGCGTGGGAGCCAGGGCCGGATCCGGCCCCTGCTGATGTCACTGCTGATGTCACTGCGGTCATGGGGCTCCGTGACCGCCTGCTGCTGCTGATCTGGGCTGACGGGAGGTGGTGGTGGGGGGGGGCGGGAGGCCAGCTGTGACTTGGCAACACCCCACTGTGTGTGTGTGTGTGTGTGTGTGTGTGTGTGTGTATGAGTGAGACAGAGGGAGCTGTGATTAGATGTCAGTGAACTATCCAATCAGTTATAGCTCACAGAGGACATGCTCCTGTAGTGTTTCACCGACACTGCTTTATTACCTCTGTATGACGTGACCTCGGGAGGAAAGTTTGGGTTATAGAACTGCACCTCTTTTCTCCCACTGGTAGGGGGCTATTGGCAGTTGTTTTGATGTGTGCCAGACGGTGCAGTTGTGACACTCAAATTTCCTTGGGGATTAATAAAGTATTTCTTATTCTTATTCTTATTCTTATTCTTATTCTTATCTGATGAAATCAGTGGAATAGTGAAATTCTTATTGCACTTATTTTAATACGATAAAGTTGTGAAGACTGTGGTCTTCAGTTCGTTCAGTAATAAATTATTGTGGGTTTAGGCATTGGTTTTGTTCATCTAACCTCTTGGTTTCAGAGATTCAACAAAATGTTTGGTTGAGTAATTTTAGAAAAAAAAAACAGGTGTCATTCTCCCCTCGGCAGCAGGCATTGTGGGTAAAGTGTCCACACAGTATAGAGCTCTTGCAATGCTTTGACTTTTTTAAAAATGTGTTCGTTTGTTTGCTTAGCAGACAGCCTCATCCAGAGCAGCTTATACAGTTTTCTATATCATTCTAATCCAGACGAATCCCTCAGGTCCAGATTTTGAAGCTCAGACTGTGGGCCTGGGTCCGTCCTCCTCCCAGGCACTGAAGATGACCCCCCCCCCCACCCCCAACCCTGGTGCCCCTGTGCCACTGCACGCGACAGGCGGAGGGGGTGTCAGTGGCACTGTGGGAGAGCCGGGGCCCGGGTGTAACAGGAGAGGTGGAGCCGTGCGCCATGTCCCAGAGCCCGCGTGATTAACCCTTCCGCGAGGCATCTGACCTCCTCCGTCAGCACTACGTGAAGCCACAGCGCCCCCTGTCTCTGCAGTGCCGGTCACCCTGGCGATGGCCAAATAAACAGGCACAGTGCCGCGCGGCCCCTCGCGGTGAGCAGCTGACTGACCCGTGAGAGGAGTGCCCTGGAGTGATGTCAGCCAGCAGGGCTGTTAATGCCCCCCCCCAAACCTCCCATGTAACCCTGTGACTGCCTTCACACTCTGTTCCCTAACCGGACCCCACGCGCTCCCATGCAGTGGCCGGAACACGCCGGAATCGCCTTCCACTGTGACATCACAATGCAGCCAGGGGGCAATTCACCATCACTCCGCTAATATCGCCTGACCAATTGGCCGTCGCTGCTCAGATTAGATTACAGTTTGAAACTGAATTATGAACCAGTGAGGGTAACAGAGCGTTGGAGAGAGATTTTGAAAGTGTTTCCTATGGACAGATGTAAGTGCTTCTCTAGCAGGCAATGAAAATACAGTACATTGTCCGTACTATGTCCTTGATGTAAATGGGAACGCTGCCAGTAGTGACTCTGCTTCTTTTTACCCTCTGTGCTGAACATCACAGAGTGTTTTAAAGTAAAACACTCATTTTTATATTTAAGTCTAGAAGAAGGAATGTGGGGTATGTAACCACAGTGCTTGTGTCTGTTACTTTGAAGGTGGGAAATGTTTGCACAGTCTTGCTAATGCAGTGAACTGAAAATGTGACATCTGAGAGAGAGAATGAAATGGAATGAAATTCAATAGAATGTTAAGGAATGGAATGGAATTAAAAGGGAAACACAGTGGAATGTAATTTAATGGAGTGGAATGGAATAGAAGCTTTAATCATTGTCATGTGGCAGTCTGATTTTTTCAGTTTATATCAAGTAGGTAAAGTGGGTGCTTTCATTGCCCTGGCGTATGTCATTGTAATCTGCTGGCACATACCTTTCCTGTCAGTGTTGCCCGCCGTGTTGAGCTGAATAATGTGTGTATAGGAACACTGCCATGTTGAGCTGTGGGTATGTTCTCTGCTCTGCCTAGCACGTTCTGTTTCTGTACATCGACTTCCCTTTCTCAGAGCCTTGATAATTGCATATCATTCATTAAGCATAAGCTTTACGGCGGCTCCATTCATCCAATAAGGAGACATCATGTTATGTCTTGCAGAAAAATGAATAGATCCAATATAAATAATGGACGTCGTCCTCAGGCCAGGTGGCAGTAAACGTCGTGGTTTCACTGTGATTTACTGTGAGCTCGGTTAGTAATGAAAAATGAAAAGGGTCTGGTTTAGAAATGATAAAGGCTGGTGAATGCGGCTGCTTTTGCCCCCGCAGTCAGAACTGAGCTAATTCATTAACGTGACGACACGCTGACATGCGAAACCGGCTTCCTCTTGGTCACCTGAGTAAGGTCAGTTACCTGCTTCCTGCCTGCGTCACAGACAGTCAGCTGGCGGCAGCGCGGGGAGCTGTTAGCGGGACACCTCAGGGTACCTGCACAGCGCACATGAATTAACCATGTGCGATATTTAATTTATTGATTCGGATTTAGCTTTATGTTATAATTCTGTGTTATGTATTGGCTTTGTATTCTAAATATTTATTCTTCTTGCTTTATGTATATGTCAGGGGGCTCAGGCAGGGACTCAGATGCAGACAGGAAGGCACGATGGATTCATTAAACTTTTCAAGGCGAGTTTAACGAATCCAAACGGTATCTGAAAATGAGGTCAGAACAGGCAAAGTCAAAAAACCAGGGAAATCACGGCGAACAACAACCAGAAAACAGATACAAAAAAATCGAGGTCGAGAGGAACAAGCAGGGTCACAAAAACGGGCAGGAAAAACAGAACAAAGAACGGCTGGTAGCGAAACAGGAGGACTGAGACAAACTAGCAAAGAGCACTCAACAAACAGGGAGTATATAGGGCGATTCAGATGAGGGGATGAGATGCAGGTGTGCAGGCAGGCAGGTGATCAAGCACAGGTGGGCGGAGACAGGGCGGAGAACAGGGCAGGGCTGGAACACAGGGGAAAACAGTAAACATGAGCACATGGACAGCGAAAACAACAAAGCCAGCTAAGAAGCCGCCGTACTGACAGTATATGGAAATGTTTATGTGTAAATAGCATATGATGTATGATTTTTAAATTGCTTGTCACAAAAGTAATGTAAGCACCTGAATCAGAATATGTAATAAATGTAATATGTTGTTGTATGTGTAATATTACACGTGTAATATGATATGGCTCAATGGAGTTCTACAAACATTTACATCATGTGTAACCCTGTAATCTGGTTTTGCTGTTGGGTAATGGAGGCCTTGACTTTCAGTGCACTGTGATGGAGCCCATGACTGTTGATGCACTGTAATGGACCCTCAGACTTTTGGCAGATTGGTCGGAGAACTGTAACTTTTAAAGCAAGGCATCGGGGGTTAAAAAGGGGCAGACTCACTGTGCTCCTCTGTCTGCTTTGTGAGACTCCTTAATTATAGAGGGAGTCCCACTCTGAGAGAATGGGGGTCAGGGATCCTCTGTGTAACACAGCATGGTGGTTATGGGACTGGGCTTATAACCAGAAGGTTGTGGGTTCCATTCTTGCTGCAGTCTCAATGTGCCTTTGAACTCTGTGTTTAACCTGAATTTTTTCAATAACTATCTAGCTCTGTAACTGTACAGTATTGCATGTAAAGCCATGTAAGCTCCCCTGAATAAGGGGGTTAGCCAAGCACAGAAGTGACACATGGTCCATTATGTGTCAGAGGCTACCCTAGAATAGACATGTTGTTTTTTTTTCATGGGATGGGATACTGAGATGTGGTAGATAATTTGTGGATGGGCTCTGGGCATTCTCCTCAGGAACAGCATTTAGCCTCCTGCTCTTGGGAAGAATTAACAGGTTTGTCGTGACGACCGCTTGACTTTGCCGTGATTTAATTGGTTGATCCCCCGGTGATGTGATGAGTCATCTTGCCAGATGTGATGTCTGACATTTCAGAGCTGGTGCTGCAGAGAAAGAGAAAGAGAAAGAGAAAGAGAAAGAGAAAGAGAGAGAGAGAGAGAGAGAGAGAGAGAGAGAGAGAGAGAGAGAGAGAGAGAGAGAGAGAGAGAGAGAGAGAGAGAGAGCGCTAGGCTCCCTGGTGTCAGTTAGCTTCTCAGAAAGACTGGCATATGCAGTGTCATCTCTTGGCCGTCCAACATGAGCCGTAATGGGGTGTGTTATGTGTCACCATTCAAAGATCAATCATTAATCATTCAGTGAATGTGTTTGTCTGTAGAGAAAGCACAGAAGTAATCACAGTGGATTTAATAAAGTAATGACAAAATAATATTTAAAAGTGCTATGTATGATGAACAGCCACAGACAGTCCAAACCCTTTATGCAATTAAAACTGCCAAGTCATCTGGAAAGGGCTGTTCAACTGAAAAAGCGAACTAAGATTAATGACTTTGTCCCTTAAAATGGATTGGCAATTTTGCTTGAATCCAGTGACTTTGTCATAACACAGAGCTGGATTAAACTGGGTAGTTTATGGGGTGTGTGTGTGTGGGGTGTGGGGGGTTACATGGACTGAAAAGCACTTTCCCTTTAAAGATGACTTGGTGGTTTTTGAATCCAGAGGTCTGTCTACTCTACACTGAACTGATAGTATATAGACGGCTCCATGGACAGTGATGGAAAAGGCTTCTCTTTTTCTCACGATTACACAAATACACGATTGTATTTGAAAGGTAATTGTGTTACATTTTGTCTGAAGAATTTAATGAATGGGTATCTAATTTGTAGATATATGAAGGAATCTTTTTTGAAAAGCTGATATCCCTTTTTTTGGAGTCACATATTATCTTAACATGAATGTTTTACTTGAGACACACCTGTTGTTCCAGACAAATATTTGTTCAAAGATTTGATATGACAGCGTATATGGTTATTTAGCCATAGTTGTAAGTTTGGTGATTTGATCATTTCAATGTAGAAACTGTACATATGTGAAATCAATGATAGATATTGTCATTGCCTATCCAGTATATTGCTAAATTATGAACTACTGTGAGAGAGTGTAAGGAAGTTGTATTGGTTTTTTATCTCTTTTCTGTAGCCCTTGACCGGTCATGTCTAAAATTTATCTACCATATTAAAGATCATGTTTGTGAGCATCTGTGATGCCAAAGCCTCTTTATTTCGGTCCAGTTATGGTTTGGATCTGCCGGTTCCTTTGCGTTCCAGTTTTCAAAAGAATTTCCTTGAATGGCTAACTTCGCATCTAAATGAAGTTGAATTGACAAAGATAGCACGTAAACAAGTGACACTTTTGGTTTTCACCTTTTGATTTACCTGGGACCTTGTTAAATTTGGCTACCTTTCAAGGGAAGCACAGTTAGGCCTCTGATAGCATTCAGGCATTTTTGCTTTTGGCGAGTTATGCAATAAAGATGGACAATACAAAACCACCATGGAACCTAGCAACCTTAACCTTCTTGTAGTGTTCTAAATGCAGCAAGCATGTGACCTTCTCTGTGTTAAAGAAGACCTTCACAGGGTCAGAGGTCATCAACGCTGGTGTGCATTGATTTCTCCTGCTGCCTCCCACCTGTGGTATATATTCATATACATCAGTGAAGTCAAACCAGGTCATGCCAAAGTCCTGACCAAGTACAACCTCTGTCCTTTCATGAATTTACAAAGACTTGCACATCATCATGAGTTTGGCATTCTCTGAAAGCAGTGTTTAAAAATAGCGCTGAAAAATTGAACAAAAGTGCTTTAATTCATTAGCCAGAGTTAAGCCTTTTTGATTTAATCCGATATCCAGTACAAGATGTATTCGTCTGAACTCGCCTCAAACTGTTACATCTCCAGATAATATCATTTGTGCAGATGGCATTTTTAAGCGTACGTGCTAGACGAGAAGGAATAATTCATGTGCAGCATGGACCTCTAACACATTACTTGGCGAACGGCATGCCTGCCGTCCTAACTTCAGTGTTAAAAAAAACAAGAGAGAAAAGACTGTGAGAATGTGGGCGGCAGTGTAGCATGGTGGTTAAGGAGCAGGACTCGTAACCGAAAGGTTGCTGTTTCAATTCCCCACAGGAGCACTGCTGCTGGGGCAAGGTACTTACCCCACAATTGTAAATATTCAGCTGTATAAATGGATAACATTGTAAAAACCTGCAATTGATGTAAGTCGCTCTGGATGAGACCGTCTAGACTAAATTATGTAATGTAAGAATGCAACATTTCCTGTCTGGGCAGGAAGTAACACCATGGGGCTGAGGGAAAGGAGGTAAGGTGTGAGATGCCTGAGCCCTGAAGGGCAGTCCCCCCCCCCCCCGGGGGCTGATGCAGGAGAGCTCCTCCCCCTTTCACAGCACCCACGGGCGCTAGACTAAAACAGAAACATGAGCAGCAATGTTGTCCCGTTTTTTTGAAGTTCTTCACCCTGCGCGTTTTCGCCCCCGCGTCTGGACAGCATCACTCCCGTGCCACGCCTGGCATCCGCGGTACTGTATGGCCTTATCTGGGAATGGCCTGACACCGACCAAGAGACGCAGGCGAGAGGGACCTCTAACTGTCTATTTACAGTAGAGATGAGGCGGGGGGGGGGGGGGGGGGGGGGGGGGGCGCGCGGCCCGAGAGGGGGGGCGTTTTCAAAAAGTGACGCCGAACCGCGCTCTTCCATATTAGGGAAACCTTACTGGCGGTGACGGGGGTACTGTCCAAGGGGGTGCGCGGCAGTGCTCTCACGCAAAGAGGTCTCGTCCTTTCACGCCGTTGCCGGGGGCAACCGGCACTGCCGCTGCCACAGAGGCGAACGTGACGCTCTGCAGGGGGTGTCACCACATGCAGAGTTGAGGTCATGTCCCCGTGTCACTGCGAGGGTGGCAGTTTGGCACAGCAGACAGAGAGCTGCAGTAGGCATGTAACTGTAATGTAATGTAGGCTACACGTAAATGTAAATTAAGGTATCCTAAGGATCCTGTAGTATTGTGATGTGTTTTGTGATGAATTTTGGATTCTGTGTTCTAGCGACTCATGTACTTGACTTGTGGTAGGACTTGAATGGTGTTATGCTCACACTCACTGGTCTGTGAGTGTTATTAGCATGGCCTGACACTGTTGCTCATTTAAATCGGATAGATACACCTATTGTTCTGGAAGTCACTCTGGATAAGAGTGTCTGCTAATTGCATGTAATGCAATGTAATGTAATAGATTTGTAACCAGAGGTTCACGTGTTTGGTTCCCTGGTAGGGCAGTGTGGTTCTACCCTTTGAGAGAGTTGCTTCAGTAAATAGCCAGGTGTTAGAGGGGATAAAATGTGAAAAATGTCAGCTTTGGAAATTGCCTTGGATAAGGCAAATGCACAATATAAATCTGTCAAGAAGGGCTACTGCCTGGTGTTTGACTAGAGAACATTGCTGTGTTCCAGCTGGCGATAATCTTCATAACCGCTATGAAGTACTTACACTTTAGTCTGGTTTGTGCATTACTTGATACACAGTAAGTCAAATGACAATGTATTTATATTTTTATTATAAATAGGATAAACTTCACTAACGCTTGCCAGAACACTACCAGCGTGAGAAGTTAGTCTACCTTTAGCTAACCCCCATGCCAATTGATCAAGGAATGCAATTCATAGTCTCGGTAACTCTCGGTAACAGCACACAACTGTGCTGTGGGCAGGCTCTGAGTGACATGAACTCTCTCTCCCTGTGGTCCAAAGCCACGGTCAGAATCTCTCAACCACATCACAACCACATAGTTAGACTGTTCTCTCCTCTCTGTATCAGAGCTGTGCTGTTTTAGACTGCTCTCTCCTCTCTGTATCAGAGCTGTGCTGTTTTAGACTGCTCTCTCCTCTCTGTATCAGAGCTGTGCTGTTATAGACTACTCTCTCCTCTCTGTATCAGGGCTGTGTTGTTTTAGACTGCTCTCTCCTCTCTGTATCAGGGCTGTGCTGTTTTAGACTGCTCTCTCCTCTCTGTATCAGGGCTGTGCTATTTTAGACTGCTCTCTCCTCTCTGTATCAGGGCTGTGCTGTTTTAGACTGTTCTCTCCTCTCTGTATCGGCACTGTGCTGCTCTCTCCTCTCTGTATCAGAGCTGTGCTATTTTTGAGTACACTGCTCTGTGGTGGTGCTCCAAAAAGTGTGTTATTCAACTCTGCGTGGGTGCTTACTATAGCGGGGATAAAGACTCTTTAAAAAATGGAATGTGCTTGAAACACAGAATTAGAGACAAAGTGCCTCAAAGCTTTTATATTGAATCTGGCCCTCGGTCCAGTATTCAGTTAAAAGTGCGTTCCTTTGAAGTGTCCACAAACTCTTTGATTTCTAAATTATCTCTACAGTAAACGTTTCTACAGACGACAGCTTTAAGTGTTTCTAATCTTGATTAGAAGAGATATTTGACGGCGGTCCTGATAAATCTCAAAATGAAATGTTTTGGAAATGTTTTGCTATTTTTGGTGTGGTTTTTTCAAGGGGAATTAAAGGACCCCGTTCTTTTAAATGTTAAATTGCCTCAAGAATAGAAATGGTTTGAGAAGCAGGTAGGAGCAGGTAGCTTTCCCGCTTACAGTGCAGAAGAGCTCCCACCTCTTTCACAGTGCCCAGGGGCATTGGATTAAGACGGGAACGTGAGGGGTACATTGTGGTGGTTCAGTGTTCTTCACTGTGCGCTTTCCCCTCTGTGTTTGGACGGTGTCTCTCCCAGGCCATGCCAGGCCACGCTATGTCACCCCAGGTACACAGACCATGTGTCTCCCTCCATTTTCGGCATGCCTGCCATGGCTCCACCTGAGAAGGATAACGAGCCAGCGGATTGCAGTCATTTGTGATCGTGGAATCGCGGTCTGGACCATTCCACCGCGCGGCAGATGGGCGGTGTGCAGCGGGGGTCACCCGGTCGTCACCTCATCGCACGGTCTGAGCAGCCTCTCTCTCTCCATCAGGATGAGGACCCTGTCGGGCCCTGCTGCGTCTCCCCGCCGTGTTTTCCGTTCCCCGAGCAGCTGTGCGGGGAACGCTTCCAGGTCGGGCTGCGCTGGTGTCAGATCTCCGAAGGCCAAGCATGTTACTCGCTCCGCTGTTTTGCTTTGACTCTGAGTATTACATTACATTAAACTGTTGTCGTTCGGCATACACAGCTTGCATGGGTTACAATTTTATCCATTTATACAGCTGGATATTTACTGAGGCAATTCTGGGTTAAGTACCTTGCCAATATGTGCAACAGCAGCGCCCCAGTGGGGAATCGAACCGGCAACCTTTCGGTTACCACTGTGTGACACTGCCACCTCACATTCTGAGTAAAATTTCAAAGGTGGCCTTAGATTTTTACAGAAATAAATTTACCATCATCATCAACCGTCAGCTGTTTTTACAGTTATTAAAATGTCGGTATACTTATAACACAACTACATAAAACAATAGACACGGAGTAGGAGCCATGCTAAAGTCAAACCAGTCAACGTTGCTCCTGTCAATCATGTATCAATATGTGTACATCTATAGGTATAGCATAGGAGGTACACATATGCAGGTGTCATTAAAAAATAAAAGTTCTTTTAAGTATAGTGCAAACATAACACAACGATTTTGATTTTTAATGTCAGCGAATGCTGCACTCAGGCTTGCTTGAATTTGTCTCACATGTTTACATGCATTGCTCCTTATTGCCCTTACATGTATTGTTAATCCCAAAGAGCACTGCAGTCCTATCGAGTCTGTGTCTGACAGTATGTGAATTGGCTGGGTAAATTGCTCAGTATTCTATATAGGGCGTAGTATTTCCTCCCATGATCCTTTGCGCTGTGAAGGCATTGCGCTATTTCTTTTGGTGCATGGTGAGGAGGGTCACGGTGTCACCTTTTGCGCTCCACTTCCACGTCCTCTGACACCAGCGCAGACTTTTGGCGGACCTCAGAGCTTTGTCTGAGGTTTGTCGTTCAGTCCGCATAGGACAATGTATTTTTTCTGAACAATAATGGCAGAAGGAAGGTCACAGACCTCCCAGACCCCAGTTCCGCCTAAGACACTTCCATTATGATGACTGTGATTTCCCGCATTGTGTCCACACCCATGTTTCTGAATGCAAAGGATATTAGGGTGGCCTTATAGGCTGGGTCTGAGTGCTGGTGGACTTCTGCCTCAGTGGAAGGACTCCTTCCTCTGCCTGTGATAATGAACCGTGACGGCCACAGAGGTGCATCTCTGTATGTTTTATCCAGACACTTTGGCTTGTGGCGTCTGCAGAGGAATTTGGCTTGCCGCCCTATCAGTTTAGACCTTCGTCCCAGTGGCGGCCGTCTGACAGAAGTTATAATTACGGTATGTTCCCCTGAGTGGATCCTTGCGCTTTTTCACAACGATTAGACTCGCTTCCAGCTGCATCCCCTGGGGTGGAATCGGGAAACGGGCTGGAGTGGATCTAAAAGAATAAAAGCCAAAAAAAACAAAAAAACAGGACGCAGAAATGTCAAAGCCCGTGCTGTTTCAGAAAGGGCTGGTAAACTTCACCACGGCCGGCCGCCTTCACAAGGCTGAGGTACGGAATATGGTTTAGCCAAAACTGCAGAGTGAACTGGGTGGAGAACAGACAGTGCAGAGAGTAATTACATTACATTACATTACATTCATTTAGCAGACGCTCTTGTCCAGAGCATCTTCCAGCACAACAGAAGTGTATTCATCCAAGTTAAATGAGCAGCAGTGTCAGACCAGGCTAACAACACTCCCAGACCAGTGAGTGTGAGCACAACACCATCCAAGCCCTACCACAAGTTTACTTGTGCTAACCTGAAACTGGACAGCCTAGAAGCTAAGGTAAGAAAATTATGTACATTACCATACATGTACATACAATACCACACACGTAGAGTACTGCATATCTGACAGTCACAGCAGGCCGTGGGGGTTTAGGAGGGCCAATTCACTTCACTCAGGCGATAAGGTGGTGTGAGACAGGGTGCGGCCGTCGTCACGGAAGGTGTCTTGACTTCCTGGGGGTCAGGAGGGGGCGACAGAAAGTGCTTGGGTCAGCTGACTGAGCCTGCGTCACCGCGCCCTGCCCCGCCGGGCTTGCCAGTCTCATTCCAGCGCTTCGAAAAGGTCACTCTCCCCAGCTCCTTGGCACCTTGGCGTAGAGTCGGAGGGAGGGCGCCGGGAGGGTGCGCGCGAGCACATGACCAGCCTCGGGGCTCCAAGAGGGGCACGGAGAGGACACCCCTCCCCTGGGCCCGTGCCCCACACCCCTCCCCGTGTGCCTAATTGATCAGAGTTTAGTGCTGCGGATCACCATCTTTAGACTCTCTAACGCGTTGATAATCCCACTTTGGGCACTGTGCGTGCCGACTGAGCTTTTCCACATCTTTAACTGTTTGTGTTAACTGCTTTTTTTCACCTTTAACTTGATCAGTGATGATAATGATATTGACTAGTTATTTCTCACTAGTGATACTGCACACCTGCATAAGTTATGCCATGAACCCTACTCTCTCTGAACCCCATAACTGAAAGAAAATGGTACAGGCTAGAGGACTGCTCTCTCCCCATGGTTAATGTGGTATAGGCCTGAAGTTGAGGAATCCAGAATTGTTGGTCCTTAAGTAGTTGTTATTTCTGAGGGAACATACTGTCAGTGTTGACAAAGTGCCTCTGTTACAGCACTGAAGGTTTATGGCTGGAGCATCCTAATGTCAATTAGTAATGATAGTAATTGTCAAACAAAAAATGGGTCTGACAACAGGTCAATGCTAATAATTTAGTAATGAGTCAGACCAATTTTCTGTTTAACCACAGTGGAAATTAATGACAAATACGCTGTGCTAGTGCAGCTCTTGTGGAAGTCAGCTGTGCATCAGAATGAGTAATGAAGCAGTTGTCTGAAAGAGCTTCAATTAAGGCCCAATTAGCTACTTGCCGGCTGACAGGGAAGCTTCCAGGACAGGTAGGCTCATTCGGCCCTGTTTGTTTTTCCTCACAGTTTCTGGAAACTCTGAGGAAAGCCAGCTGAAGGCACCTCGCTTGAGAGGACAGAAACATTCAGAGAGGAGGGGAGAGGTAGAGGCCTCTGGGAGCGGAGGAGTGACCGGAGTCGCGGTTACGTGCTCGACTACGCGCTGGGCTACGCATTTGGCTAAGCGCTAGGCTACACACTGGGCTAAATCAAGGTTATCTCTCACAGCCCCCGCTAGGCTGTCTCTCTGTCACTCTCTCTCTGTTTTTCTGAGGGAATGATGGAGTGGGGGCAGGGGGTGGTGGTGTGTGTGTGTGGGGGGGGGGGGGGGGGGGGGGTTATGTGGGGGGTGCTTTGGAGTGGATTATCCTCCTTCTCTTCTCACCGCTCATTTTTTAGGCTTAGCCGAGCTTGTTTTGGGTAGCTTAGACGTCTGATTAGTGCACTCAACATTCAGCAGGATGGTTTTGTTTGTGTGTGTGTGTGTGTGTGTGTGTGTGTGTGTGTGTGTGTGTGTGTGTGTGTGTGTGTGTGTGTGTGTGTGTGTGTGTGTGTCGGGGTGGGGTTGTGGGGGGGTGGGGGGGTGCAGGGCTGGATATGCACAAAGAAGCGATTAATCAAAGCCATTTAATACTGCTTATGCAAGCCACTTGCTGCCTTCCAGAGTGCTAGCGTGCACTGTGCCCCTCTTGACTTTTCCGTGCCTACGGACTGTAATGCGATTTTTTTCCCCTGCCTCATTTTGACTGATTGAAGTATTCAGGCTTGTTGACTGTGATTAATTCATCGATGGTATCGTGTGATTGCCCTAATATACATCTGGAGTTTTACTCAGAGGTGTGGTCCCTTCATTAACCAAACATTCCGAATGTTAAGAAGGGTGTTTTTTGCTGGTGCAGGGCCGCTTCTACCTACGAGCCACTTTGGGGATGCAGTGGGTTGCTCATCTTAGCACGGTTGCCTGAAATTGAGTGGTGTAGTGTTGGTTTTCTGGTAGGTCTCAGGTCTCTGCCAGCGACACAGCTTTCTCTGAAAATGGGTCTTCTGCATGACCGCCCTTTAGCCATTTCTTATTTCTAAGTAGAAAACAACCAACTGAACCACTTTTCATTACTGAGATGAATGCCCCCACCCTGGGTGAGTTAGCGGCCCCTCACATCAGGATCATGCTGCCCTCAATGAAATCTGCGCACCAGGCAGCTACCAGGCTTTCGGCACTTTGGAAAGGATGGGGGGGGGGGTGTACAGTTGTACAGCTGAAATATGAATAAGGCTGCTTTGTTGTGCCCATGTACTGGGTGCCCTCTGTATAGTGATCACCGGCCATGTGAGGCATGCTGGAGGCTCTGTGTGGATACAGCTTTTCTGTACAGCCGCTGAGGCCTGGCACCGAATCAAACGCTTTCATGTGCTCGCTCTCTTTCTCTCTCTCCTGCTTTCCCTCTCTCACACTCTGTATTTCTCTCCTGATCTTTTTCTGTCTCCCTCTCCCCCTCTCAAACACTCTGTCTTTGTCCTGCTGTCCCTCTCTCCCTTTCTCCCCGTTACATTTTCTTTTTAGCTCTCCCTCTCTCACATTCTTTCTTTCCTTCTCTCCCTCTTTCACACTCTGTCTCTCTCTCCTTCTCTCCTCTCACACTCTGTCTCTCTCTCCTTCTCCCCCTCTCTCATACTGTCTTTCTCTCTTGGTCTAACACTCTTTTTCGCCAGTTCTCTCTCACACATACTCTTTCTCTCCTGCTCTCTCTCTCTCTCTCTCTCTCTCTGCATACACCTTTCTCTACTGCCGGCTTCAGCCAAGCGTAAATTTTAAAGGAGTTGTTTTCCATAAATATTCTGAATTGGCCTCTGGAAAGTGCCTAAAGCTCATTTCAGATAATCTGAGCGTATTAGGGAGAAAAACCCATGCGGCTCTCCATGAATGGGCAGACAGAGGCCTCAGACTCAGTCGCCAGACGTCTGGTGGCATTTTCAGAGTGTACGGTACCTTTAGGGGAAAAAAGAGGGGTGGGCTTTCCTTAAGCTTGTTAAAGGCAACGGAGATATGGAGGGGAGACAGATATGTGTTTGCTAGGAGTGCTCTTTATTTTATGTAAATACAAGTCACGGTTTCCAAAGTGTCCTGGAATGGGTGCTCTTTAGGGATGGTCCGCTCTAAGTTCTGTCGTTGGGACCACCCATTTTATGGTGAGGATGTGCTCGATGAACTGTCTTGCCTCCTGGGGCTTGTGGCCTACCTGCTGCAGCTCTAAACACAAATTACCTGAGGGAACATGCAAGGTTGTGTGAGACCGAGTGAGATTGTGTGTGTGTGTGTGTGTGTGATTGTGAGTCAGGGGTGTTGTGCATGTGTTGTGGGAGTACTTTTATCAGTGTGTTTGTACCCACGTTTAGTTGAATCTTGAATGTGCGTGTCTGTGAGTCGGGTTGTGTGTGTCTGAGTGGGTTTCTGTGAGGGCATGTGTCTGTGAGTAGGTTTGTTTGTGTGTCTGTGAGGAGGAGTGTGAGTCTATCAATAGGTTTGTGTGTGTCTGGGTAGGTTTGTGGGTGTCTGTGACTAGGTTTTTGTATGTCTGAGTAGGTTTGTGAGTGTTGGAGTAGGTTTGTGTGTGTGTGTCTGTGACCAGGTTTGTCTGTGTGTCCGTGAGTAGGTTTTTCTGTGTGTCTGTGAGCAGGTTAGTTTGTGGGTGTTAGTAGATTTGTGTATGTCTTTGAGGAGGTTACATTTATGTGTACGTTTGCAGGTGCATATATGCATAGGTATGTATGTGTGTTTTTTTTTGAGTCGGCATGTATTTCTGCACATCTGTTTGATTGTTGCCATATCACCAACCAGGACCACTGACTCTTGGCTGTCTGTCCTATCATAACATCAGAGGATAATCACACATCTGACAACAAGGGTCACTTCCAACAATAAGTGTGTGTGTGTGTGTGTGTATGTGTGTGTGTGTGTGTGTGTGTGTGTGTGTGTGTGTGTGTGTGTGTGTGTGTGTGTGTGTGTGTATGTGTGTGTGTGTGTGTGTGTGTGTGTGTGTGTGTGTGTGTGTGTGTGTGCGTGCGCCTCTGCTTGTGTATGTGTGTGTGTGTGTGTGTGTGTGTGTGTGCGCCTCTGCCTGTGTGTGTTTGTGTGTGTGTGTGCGCGTAGACGGTGTTCAGGAAGCAGCAGGAGGCTGGGAGTAGCAGGGGGAGGAGTAGGAGGGGGAGGGGCAGGTGAGCCGAGCCAATCGCTGACGGAGACAGTCTGAGCACGGGGCGGTTTCCTTTTACAGACTCTGGCCGTGCAGGCTATTTTAAAGAGACACCAGGCACAGCTGTACTTGACAATCTGCAGCGGGAGCCCGGGTAGAGCTTTCAGCCGGACGCGGTTCAGAACTCGGCAGAGGAGAGCTAGAGAGAGAAGAGAGAAACGGAGTCCTGTGCGCGCATGTGAATGTGTGTGTGTGAGTGTGTGGGAGGAGGGATCACCGCTTGTGCATGGAAACTTTCAGGGGATATGACATTCCGTGAGCTGGTCTTCTCCAGTGCTCTGTCTGAGGCCTAACTTGCTTTGCGGTCCATCTACGGTCCATCTACGGTCCATCTACGGTCCATCCACGGTCAGTCCACGGTCAGTCCACGGTCTCTGCGTCTGTCCAGTGAAAGGCCTGGGATTATCCTCCTTGGATCAGCAGCTACCCTTGCACTGCCCCAGAGCTGTGTTGCCCCTCTCGCTCGCCCCTTTCTCTCCCGCATCGAGGCCGGCTCTCTCTCTCCCCTGCCTCAGCATGGCCCTGTTGGGCTGACCCGGGAAGGGGGTACACCCAGGCCGAGCCAGCGCTCCTCTCCCGCGCCCCCATACCCCCGGGCAGGGCATGCTCTACTCCGGTGTCCGCCCCCCACCCCGCCGCTCGCCATGAAGCGATTCGGCAGCCTGCGAGGGAGCAAGAAGCGCAAAGACCAGGACAGACGGACGGCCAGGCGGCAGTCCGAGCCCCACGGCCTGCTCGGTACGGTAACAGGGAGCGGGGGGGTCCTTCAGCAGGGGATCAGCGTGCCATCCTTTTCATTGCCTGCAGCAGATTTGTAGCATTTTTGTGTGTGTGTGTGTGTGTGTGTGTGTGTGTGTGTGTGTGTGTGTGTGTGCGTGCGTGTGTGTTTACGTGTGTATGTGTTTAACGGTTCTGCTTCGCCACATAGATCACAAGTGTGAGATCAGAGCAGCAGAGAACCCTAAGATCTGTGTTCTAGAATGTGTGCCGTAGCACGTTCTCCCAGCACGTGACGGTGTAGGAGATTACATCCGCCGAGACCTGGAAAAGCAGCCCGGGTCTCGCTGGATCGGGTGACCGGGATGGCACAACCTGCCACGATCAGCGCTGCCCTTGGCTTAAAGCCGCCTGTGTGAAATGACACGCCGAGCTGGCACCGTGGGACTGTATTGTCAGCAGGTCGAGGTGTGCTGTACTGTTCTCGTGAGGAGCAGTCACTCCCGAGTGCATGAGCGGCAGTGTAAGCATAGTGGTGAGAGAGCAGGGCTCATAACCGGAACGTTGCTGGTTTGATTCCCCACAGGAGCACTGCTGCTGTACCCCTGGGCAAGGTACTTAACCCAGATTTGCCTCAGTAAATATCCAGCTGTATGAATGGATAAAATTGTAACCTACTGTACACAAGCCACTCTGGATAAGAGCGTCTGCTAAATGACAATAATGTAATGTACTAATGTAAACGAGCAGTTAGGTGTAGGGGTTGCAGTGGAGGGACAGCCCTCCCTCTGTGAGCACACTGACACATCACAGACATTCCAGCCAGGCAGGACTGCTTACATTCTCCCGTAATTACCTCTCAGAGCCGCTCCATTGTTTTACTGTCTGTTTCCTATGATATATTTGAGATGCTAATGGTTTTTAAGCGGTTGGCTGGAGCGGCCGCAGAAGAAGCTGTCCCAAGTGTTCTGTTACGTTTTGCAGAAGCCTGAATGGAAAATTGTGATGACGTGAAATGTTTTGCATGTCAAAATGCAAACACAGTAAATGCCCGAGCAGTTAAACAGCGTGTATGTTGTCAACAGCGGTAACAGTCAGGGAGGCGAACGCCTCGGTTGTTAAAGGAAGAATCTCGCAGTTTTACAGGAAGATATATGGGCCGTACAGTGTGAGGGACAGAGTGAAAGAAGCCTCTCCGTAAACTGAGAGGGGGAAGAAGGGAAAGTCTACAGGCTGCTGAAGAGACTAACCCTGGCCTCACGTGTCACGCAGTATAAAGCTGACAAAAGCCATGTGCATGTGAGTTAAAAGCACAAACATTTTAATTGTGACTGAAGTGGATGGTAGATCAGAGCAGCTCTCGGGCAGTGTTTGCGGAACGTTGCGAAGGTTGCCTGGGAACCCCATGAGAACTCCAGTCGGACACGGAGCTCTCCGAGGGCAAGCTGTGCTATTTTTGACCATTAAACTTTTTTTTTTTTTTTTTTTCGAAATAGATGACCCACTGGTGCTTCTGGAAGGCAATGGCAGTTACAGTACGCTGAGAACCACTGTAGCGTGTTTTACAGTGTCTGTACAAAGCCAGTGTCCCGGTCAAATCTGACTTGGGCATGACCCACGAAAAGGACCTTCGCTGTGCTCTCTGGAGCTGAAGACAAAAATGCAGAAATGCACTTTTCAGAGAGAGAGAGAGAGAGAGAGAGAGAGAGAGAGAGAGAGACAGACAGACAGACAGAACGAGAGTGAAACAGGAACAGCAATAGACAGGGTGGAAATTTATTACCTGCAGAGTCAAGGAAACAAGTTTACCTGTTCACAGCCAGGTGTCTGGGTTGGTACATGGTACAGTTGTACCAAAAGTACCAAAAGTACTGCTGGACTTGCTGACATCTGCACAGTAAATGACAGGAAGTAAGAATGATGTCACAACAGCACATTTAAGACAAACATATAAACCATAAGTGCTTGTGAATGGGGTTATGAGTTTCTGAGCGATTAACTCGCCCGCTTTCACTTTAAGGCTTTTTTAAGTCCTTGTTTCTGTTCCAGTTGACCTTTACTCAAACCACGGCCATATTGCAAACCTCAGTGCGGCAAATCGGAAAATCCTCAATTAGAAAGAGTGAGTGAGCAAGTGCTCATTTTTACAGTCGGTGTAAATATGAAATGACGAAGCTGGCGACTAGCTCACGCCATCGTGTAGGCCGATGGTGCTGGTGCAGATGGTGCGTACTTGCACAGAGGTAAGGGATACTCTCTCCCCCCCGTGGTGCATTGGGTTACCTGCTTCCTGGAGGTCCGGTGGCCTGGAGGCGTTGGTTCTGACGCGGGGGGGGCAGCTCAGATTGCCTGGGTACGCTCCGTCTCACAAGAGAAGACAGCTTATCGGGAACAGAGCTTATAATTAAAGGGCGTTCAGGGTCATAGTCTGGAAACAATTATGGAAACCCTGACCTTTCTCGATTAGCGTGCCAAGCACATGGGAGCTTGAGAGCGATTTCAGCTTTGAACCCTGGGAATGTGTTTGGTTAGACGCATCACACTGTTTGGTCTCTGAATGTCTGATGCATCTGACTGAAGTCTTTTTTACATTACATTAAATTATCGGCATTTAGCAGACGCTCTTATCCAGAGCAACTTACATTGGTTACAGTTTTTTTTTTTTTTTTACAAGGTTATCAGTTTATCCAGGTGGATATTTACTGAGGCAGTTGTGGGTTAAGTAGCTTGCCCAAGGGTACAGCAGTAGTGCCCCAGAGGGGAATCGAGCCCGCAACCATTCGGTTACAAGTCCTGCTCCTTAACCACTATGCTACACTGCCACCCCTTACTTTCCACATATTTGTTTTTAAAAGAAATAGTACCCCTGAAATATGAAGAATTCTTCTTTTATTTGCTAGCGTTTCTGCCCGAAGACACATAGCCTTTTACTCACATATGTAGGGGACATAGTAAAAATGAGACCCTCTGAAAGCACTATACACGTTCATTATTTAGATATGGCTCATAGATGTGGAAGCCTGAGGAGCAGGCTGGTTCTTTTTTGGTTCTGTTTTGTGGAATGCTGAACCTCACACGCACGTGTCCGTGGGCTCCTTGTGAAGCGCTGTTGTTCCTTTGGACCACATGCTGTTGTTCCGTTGGACCACGTGCTGTTGTTCCGTTGGACCACGTGCTGTTGTTCCTTTGGACCACGTGCTGTTGTTCTTTTGGACCACGTGCTGTTGTTCCGTTGGACCACGTGCTGTTGTTCCGTTGGACCACGTGCTGTTGTTCCTTTGGACCACGTGCTGTTGTTCCGTTGGACCACGTGCTGTTGTTCCGTTGGACCACGTGCTGTTGTTCTTTTGGACCACGTGCTGTTGTTCCGTTGGACCACGTGCTGTTGTTCCGTTGGACCACGTGCTGTTGTTCTTTTGGACCACGTGCTGTTGTTCTGTTGGACCACGTGCTGTTCCGTTGGACCACGTGCTGTTGTTCTTTTGGACCACGTGCTGTTGTTCTGTTGGACCACGTGCTGTTCCGTTGGACCACGTGCTGTTGTTCTTTTGGACCACGTGCTGTTGTTCTTTTGGACCACGTGCTGTTGTTCTTTTGGACCACGTGCGGTCGTCCTGCTGGACCGTGCGTTTGGTCTGAGTTCAAGACAAACGATCCCGCTGCGCTTCCCGGAGCCGCTCTGTTTGGGTTTGCCTTTCGCACGCACGGACCCGGAGTCGAAAGCGAAGATCTCCCAGGGCCCTGCGTCTTATCCTGTGCTCTTGGAAGCATGTCAGCGCCAGGGCTATAATAAGAACCCGCCGCGATGGGAGAGCCGAGATTAGGGAGCTGAAATGTCAGGAGATAATGGAGACACCCTCTCTGGTGCAAGGGCCCCTGTTCCGAGAGGAGAGAGGAGGGCAGGATGGCGACGTTCCCCACGGGAACGGCCCCCTCTGTGGCAGGGGTCGGTCATGTTGAGGGGTACGGGGGGCTGGAAGGGTGGCTCCTCGCAGGCCGGAATGGGGGCAGGAAGGAGGGTGGTGGAGATTAGCCAGGACGGGGGGGGGTGGGGCGCCTTGGAGCAGGGTGAGATGAGTTATCCCCCTTAAACTGCTGCTAGGATGATCAGCGATACTTCACTGACTCAGATCCTTCACTGACTCACCAATCCTTCAATGACTAAATGATCCCTCACTCACTTAGCGATTCTTCACTGATTCAGGAATCCTTCACTGACTCAGGAATGTTTCACTGACTCGCCGATCCTTCACTGATACAGTGATCCATTATTTGCTCATCAGTCCTTCACTGACTTGTTGATTCTTCACTTGCTCCCCAATCCCTTGTTTGCCACTCATCTCATAACAACCAAATCCTTCCTCAGTGATCTTTCCCCTGTATCTCTCCTGGTCCCTGACCCCTCACTGTGGGGTGCGCCGCGAAAAGCGGCCGGCTCTGGACTCGGCGAGGCGCGGTGGAGCCCGGCCAAGAGCACCGTGCGGAAGTTTGGCAGCGTTCCCAGGGCCCTCCACCGATTTCAAAGGCCTGCTTATCCCCCTTGTTTTCCCCTCCGCCTCCCCACCGCGGAGCCCCCTCTCTCTCCCGGGCCAAGCTGGCGAAGCTTCACAGCACCATCGTCCGCGCCGCCCAGCGAGAGTCTGTGGCGGTACGTGACCGGCGGGGATAACGCTCCCGTCGGCCGCCCGGACCTCCCCTCCGGCGCCCGCGCTGGCGATCCGGCCCTCCGCGGGGCGGTCCGTAACCGCTCTAAGCCCGCAGTGGGGGCAGTTCACGCCGGGCAGCACCACGGCTTTTCATTAAATCCGTGTTTTAATTTTCCACTCCCGTTGTTTCTTTCCCCACCCCCCCCACCAAAGCCTTTTTCCAAAATAAAGCGCCGTTTTATTGAATCGATGCCCAAATCCGGAGCTGCTGGCTTCAGCCCAAAGGGCAACTCACGGGATCTGAGGCTATGCCTCTGGTAGAGTTGCGCAAAGGGGGTGATTGCTGTTACTGCAGACGGAGCTTTTATTTCACAGAGGATCCCTTTTGCTCTGCTGCATAAGGAGTTGTCGGCTCCTCCAGGCCTGCTAATGGCTGTGCTCTGAAGTGCAGAGCTTCTGCAAACTCTCAGCACAGTGAACACCGCGCCTCCTGCTGGGAAGAGTGCTCGGATCAGGGGAAAAGGGGAGGCACTGCTGCCAGACTCCGTTTGAGTCACGACCTGATCGGCAATCCATTTATTCTGCCTGAGAGAACACATCCGCTCAGCATGGGCCTCTGCAGTGTAGCTATAGAATCACTAGATCCGCTGCTGATCTGGATTGGATCTCTAGATCTGTCTGATGTCCATTTCAGATCCTGTCCAATATATTATTCTGAATGCGCTCATATAAGTTTTACTGCTTTGTATTACAAAGCCTGTATGTGTTGTTCCTCATAGATAATGATACGGTGTTACACAGACTGGTCTGGGGTCAGGTACCGGAACACCTTTGATTGAAGGGACTGGATAAGCGTGGGATCTGGTCAGTCAGATCACATCCAGGACTTTTGAATGGCTTTAGTGTTCTTTATTCTCGCCTTTTTCTCTGCAACTGTGCTCCTTTTAAATTAACGTAGTGCACTGCAGAGTTAGGGAGTGGAATTATGGGTAAAATAGTACCCATCAGCACTTAACCGGTGCCGGAGCTGAACGGCTTCAGTAAATATCTTCACAAAGGGATGGTGTGCTGAATATAAGCCGTGCAAATTGCTCTGGATAACGGGTGTCTGCCGAGCAAGCACAGGAACGTGGCGGAAATGGCGGAGCGGGCATCTGGGCTTTGTGCGGTTTCAGAGTGAACGATGCTCTTCTTTCTCCCGCAGTTCTGAGCTTTCACTTGAAACAGCATGTTACGTCTCTGTTCTCTGTACGTCTCTCTCATGTTACGCCTATGATCTCCCTTCCCCTCGTTATCTCTACCAGCACTACACCCCGGGCTCCAGCCAACACTCGTCATCTCTACCGGCTAGCTTGTACCTTGTCTGGCCAACCATTTAAACCTGTTCATGCAAACGCTTCTAATACTGTTGACTTCTTATGGTTTGAATTTTTTTTTTTTTTTGCTTGTGTTGTACTCTGCATCACTTGTAAGTTGCCCTGGATAAAAGCTTCTGCCAAATGAATAAGTGTAAATGCAAATGTAATGACCGCAGTGGGCTCAGCGGCCGGTGGGCCGATTGCTGCGTTTCTGTCTTTTTCGAAACTGGCCCCGCAGGAACGCCGGGGCATTAGCGCGCCCCGCTGCTCTGAGGGATACACGCTCCACGCCGGGGTAATTACGCGGCTGCAGATGGCGATTAAAGCCGCTCAGAGCCTCCGGATTGCATCCTCAGCTTCAGAGAGGCAGGCGCGTACAGGAAACGCGGATCTATAGCAGGCTTTAGCCTCTGCCCTTGTGGATGTTCTTTTGCAGCGGAAATCAGAGATGGGCTGCGTTTTTCTTATCATCATCATTTAAACACGATCACACAATGCTGTAAGATGGCGTATATGACGTAAAGCTAACATTGTCATAACATGATTTGTCGGAAAGAAATATTTACACATTGAAGACCAATCCTGTGTGGTTCCATTGAGCACTTTATTTAAAAGCTTATATACACTATCGTAACGCAAGTTATGGGAAATGTGTAATTATGTACAAAGCATGTCTTTATTCCTAGAAAATAATAGCAGGTTTGCCCACCTTTGGCCTTAATGACTGCTTCAGTGCATGCTGGTGAGGTTTACTATCCATGAATCTCACCGTCTTATATCATATATATACAGTATTTTTATATGTATATATATATATATATATGTAACTGCAAGGTATTCTGTTTGCTGTTTGGACACGCTTAGATCAAGTTATAAATAACCGTAAGGGCCTGTATTTGAACATCTCACTGTCTTAGATCAGGCCAATTTATATATAACCGTAAGGTATTCTATTCGGACGTTTCACTCTTAGATCAAGCGCAGTTATAAATAACCGTAAGGTGCTGTGCTAGGCGTCTCCCTGTCTTACATCGAGCCCTGTTTGATCGAGTGTCTTTGCTCCTTCTCCTGTCACCCCATCTTCTTTGTTGCCAAATCACAGCTGCTCTTCCTTTCAGGATGCATCCCCTGTACCTGTAACGGCTTCTGTGAAAGGTGCTCAGCAGGACGTTCTGTGACATTTGCTCCTAGCGCTTGTTTTGGGTTATTTAGAGAATCACGCGCTGGATGATGGGTTGATCAAAGCTCCCGGCTCAGGCTGAGGAATCTGCAGGATGGACAGTTTGGCAGGTGGGAATGGGTCAGAAATGGGACAACGGATCACTCCACCCCCTGCACTGTCCGGTCACCGTTCACCTCTCCACCCGAGTCACTCGGAGAGCACAAGCAACGTGTCCGTGCAGCGCATTACATTAGATTCATTTAGCAGGCGCTCCTATCTGTAGTGACTTCCAGCAAAGGAGAACAGAAGTGAATACATCCAAGTTATATGAGCAATATATTGGAAGATAGTAAAGGCCTTATTACTGTGGCAGAGCTCACATGTGCAGTGCATTCTGGGATCTGTAGTTTGTGGTCTCGCATGCCTTCCTCACCAAAGTCTGTTTTTTTTTCCACTTTGTGTCCCATTATAGTCAGCGCTGTCTTCCACCACACCTGCTGTCGGCACAGGGTTACTTCCCTGTTACATCACTACCAGACTTGGTTTGATTTGCCCCTGATTGAAAATCTATTCACAGAGATTCACACCATGAATCACCCCACAGACCTGCCCCAGAGTCGCTCGAGCCACACAGCTCTGCTGTTTACATGCGAAGCGATAGCCGTCGCTAGCCGCCGCTGTGTTGCTGCGGGTGAATTTTTCTTCGTTAATCTCCTCTGGGTTCCCCCGGAAAGCGCAGTGGTCTGCAGGCTGCTTTAGATGGCGGTGTGAGTCTACATCACAGCCCTCTGGAGGAAACACCGAAACGGCTGTGCCACCGCCAGAGCTCAAGGCCGCGGCTTCACTTCACTTCACTTCACGTAATGGATGAGCAGGGCCGAACGGAACGCTCACGCGCACGCCCTTTGTGACATCGCAGTAGAGCTGATTAAAGGAGGCGCTGCGCTTGCGGATTTCTGCAGCGCGGTGTGCAGTTTTACACCCCGTAACCTGCACATCGTCACGCCGCTGGCTGCTTACCTCTCCGCTGGGCGCAGTCAGTGCCCTGTCTTTCAGTCCTGCCTGTGGGTTACGCGCTCAGTGGGATGCCTGTGTCCTTTAATATGCATCCTGCCTTCATTAAAGACCTCCGCAGGCCAATGTGTTAGATATGCCGGCAAAACATGGCTGCCCACGGGCTTTGGTGCTTTGAAAAAGATTGGTGCTCTCCTGGATAACGGTGTCAGTAGAGCTTTAATTGCCCCCTCTCACACTGTGTCGTTACCGTATGTCCCTGACATGTTCTGGGGAGTTAATCACAGAGAATCTCATTAAGTTTGCCTGGTGTTCTCCCTTATCAGAGGCATTTTGCATTTTATCCATTATTGTTGCCGGATATTTTACTGAACAAATACAGGGTTAAGCACTTGCCACTTTAGGACTGATTCTTTAAAGCCAGCAACCCTCTGGCTACAACCCAGTTCCCCAGGTATTAACCCACTGAATTCACTGCTTAATGACAGCTTGACAAAACGACAGAGGTGTTCAAAGAATCAGTCCTATATCATCAGCACAAATAAGCTGGAACTTTACACAACATTTACAAATATGGTTTGTTTTCCCTGCAGTGTTTTATCTAAAATAACAGATTTTAGACATAAGCTGTGTATACCAACTGAGACATTGTCAGAATCAGTGCAGTAAAATGGTGCACAGAATCAAATGAAGTTTCTGTTGAGCGTTTCCCGGGGAGCCGTTCAGCGACCCTGGGCCCAGCTGGTTTTTGTCCCGGTGAGAGGCATAACGAATCTGAAACCTGACAGCGCTGGTGTGAAAAGAGAGGCTTGTTTTTTGTGGGTTTTTTTTTTGTTTTGTTTTGTTTTTGGCGTTTTTGTAAAATCCTCTTCAGAAATGCTCTCCAGCACCGTGCCCCCGTTCCCCTTCGTCCTGTCCTCGACTGCACCGGCGCGGCACCCCGCAGACACCTCCCCCGGTTCTGCATCGCCAGCCGTCTCTCTCTCTCTCTCTCTCTCTGTGCCACGGAGCTGGACAGCACCGGCAGCGTTTGGCACGAGGAGGGAGTGCTGTCTCGTTGCCATGGCGCTCTCCTCCCCATCTCTCTCTCTCCCTCTCTCTCTCTCTCTCTCTCTCTCTCTCTCTCTCTCGCCCTCTCTCTCTCTCAATCTCTCTCTCTCCATCTCTCTTTCTCTCTCTCTCTCTCTCTCTCTCTCTCCCTCTCTCTCCCTCTCTCTCTCTCCATCTCTCCATCTCTCTCTCTCCATCTCTCTCTCTCCATCTCTCTTTCTCTCTCTCTCTCTCTCTCTCCCTCTCTCTCTCTCCTTCTCTCCCTCTCTCTCTCTCTCTCCCTCTCTCTCTCTCTCCCTCTCTCTCTCTCTCTCTCTCTCTCTCCCTCTCTCTCTCTCCCTCTCTCTCTCTCTCCCTCTCTCTCCCTCTCTCTCCCTCTCTCTCTCTCTCTCTCTCTCTCTCTCCATCTCTCTTTCTCTCTCTTTCTCTCTCCCTCTCTCTCTCTCTCTCTCTCTCTCTCCCTCTCTCTCGCTCTCTCTCTCTCTCCCTCTCTCTCTCTCCTTCTCTCCCTCTCTCTCTCTCTCTCTCTCTCTCTCTCTCCCTCTCTCTCTCTCCTTCTCTCCCTCTCTCTCTCTCTCCCTCTCTCTCGCTCTCTCTCTCTCTCTCTCTCTCCATCTGGAATATCACCAGCCGTGGGCAACTTGTTGCTGGTCCGATGCCGGCGTTTCTCTGATGCTTTTTCTGGCACATCAGCGGGGTGTGTTGGCTGAGTATCAGGTCTGGCAGCCAGAATGCGGCAGGTTCAGCACAGTTTGGGGGACTGAACCTGTACCCTTGGACAGGAAAGCAGTCTTGAGGAGCGGAGAGATTTCTGAGTCTGGATGAGCAGATATGTGGAGCGATGGCAGGTGTGTCAGTGCATTCCTCCTGAACCTGGTGTGTCTGCTCCTTTTGTACGCCTCAGGTTCCTGCAGTATGATTGTGAACCCCCTGCACACCTCGCAATGCCTAAAACAGCCTTGTAGTAAGATACTAGCACAAATGTAATGGAGATAGTACAGATGTGCTTTCCGGGTTTGAGCTCTGGCCCTTCCTCTCCGTACAGCACACCAAGGGACACGATTATCTCGCCAAGCTAAAGGTGAGGTGCTCAACAAAGGGAACTGATCACAGTCTTATTCTGAGTCTTTCTGCTGCTGCTGACTCACTTCCCCTGTGCCAGCAGGCTTCCTCAGACAGAGCCTATTAAAAAGGTGTCACCCAGATACTGTGAGAAGCATCTGCTTGCTGTCTCCACCTTGACTCAGGAGGGATCAGGGATGAAGCTGCACTCTTTGCACCGGTCGACCTTCACTGTAAAACCTAAATTCAAGGAGAAGTTGCACTCTTCGCTTTTCAATAGATATTGGCCGAGTTTTTCTGCCCGCTTGAAGTTGTGGTGGCCCTTGAATATAAGGATCACCCTAACCCTCTCAATGCTCCCTTTTAGAGTATGGAATATTGGCATATTCTCTCAGCAGCATGTCTAACACAAGATCACGGAGTTCTCCAGGGCTGCTCTCACATTTTCTGAAAGCGCTCCACAGAACCCTCCTTCACCCATGCTCTCATTATCTGTGAGCTGTCCTCTGACCTGCCAAGGCCTCTCCAGTTTCTAAAAGAGGCGCATGTTTAGAGACGCTTCCTTGGCAATGACTCACTTTTCTTCGGGAAGTGTTCCATTTCTCTACCTCTCCAAACTAAACCCACCCCAGCTGCCGGGTAGCACTAGGCCAGGGAGGTGGGCTTGCAAGTTACATGCTCGAATCCCAAGTGTGGCACTGACATCATACCTTTGAGCAAAGTACTTGAGTACTTGACCTAAGTAGTCATATTGAACTAGTTCAGTAGTGTCCAGCTGTGTAAGTAATTAATATGCAAATGTAGGTTATGTAACTCATTCTGTATAGAGGCTAGTAAATAAACACAGGTTTTTATGCCTGCATTTGTCAGGGATAAACTTGTTTCCCTTGAGTAATTCTCATGATTATGATGATGCTTTGCTTAGAGGCTGCAGGGTAATTAGGCTAACCCCTCCACAGCTACCTATCATTTCCCTAAGGTCACTGTGCTTTGTACAACAAAGAAAGAGGAAGGCAGTCAGAGAGACAGGGAGAGAGGGAGGGAGATGGGGGATATATGAGAAAGGTAGAGAGAGGGTGAGCCGGAATATTTGAGTGAATAGGAGAGAGAACGAGATAGAGAAAGAGGGATAGAGAGAGAAATATTTGGGTGGGGACAAGAGAGAGAGGGAGTTGAGAGAGAGAGAGAGGGAGAGGGGGAATATTTGAGTAAGCAAGAGGGAGAGAGAGGGGGAAAGTAGAGTGAGTAAGCGGGGGGGGGGGACATATTTGGATGAGTAAGCGAGAGAGAGAGATAGTGGGGTAGGGGTTAAAGCGGGGGGGGTTTGGGGGCACCGAAGCTGTCAGAGTCATTGAAACCGGATCCGCCCGGTACAGTGTGGGCTGTCACTGTCCCCGAAAGCATGACCTGGAAAATCCAGCGGGGGGGGGGGGGGTGGGGGGGTTGGGGCAGACCACAGAAGCACGGGGATGCTGTCATTGATACACAGGTGTGGGGGGTTGGGGGGGGGGGGGGGGGGGGGGGGGGTCTGAGACAGGCCCTCCTGCGGTGACCAGCTCAGGGCCGAGCGTGGACCTCGCTCCCTGGCACATGAGCCCCCTGTCCTGTGACAGACAGAGAGGCCCTCGGCCCCTCAGCTCCGCAGGTGCCCTGCGGCTCTGATTTACGGCCGGGTGCGTCATCGGAGCCACGGTAACGCACAGCGACGGGCGGGGGGCGAGACGCCGCGCGGCTCACTGCTGCCGTCCTGTTTCGGTCACAATGCCTGAGCTAGGCGGGTCATTCCTAGTGCAGATCGCACCGCAGTTAAATAAGGCAGTGAGTACTCTAACAACAGTACAGTACAAACAAACGGTGTTACATAACCCCCGTGGTTACGTAACAGCGGGAAATAACAGTTCAAGGCAGGATTTTTTTATGGGAGTTCCTCAATTACATTATGGGGAATAAATTAGACTGCGTACGAAAAGAAATAAATAATAGTTGACCCAAGTCTATCAGGACCTAGGCATTGTAAGATTTATTGTATGTAATTTATCAAAAATGTAAGTAAGGGAAATGGGAGGGTGGAATATACAGTAAAATGTATTAAATATAAGTCAAAGGAGCTCATATGAATGTTAGACCTCATATCCCTTTGAGAGACCACATTTAGAGGACTGTCTCCAGGTGTGTGCTCCAAACTCAATATTAAAGTTTTCCCAAAAAGTGCAGAGAAGAAGAACAAGTTGCTCTTTGTATTGAATATATAAGGTACAAAAGCGATTTAAGGCATTTAATCCTTTTAGTTTCAGCAAAAGGAGACTTCAGGGGGATTTGACTGAGATGTTTACAGTTTTCAAAGGGATTAATGAAGTGGATTACAGAAGCTATTTCAAGTCGAGCTCTGTCACCGGAGCAAGACAGCAGAAATTTCACACTGAAGCAAGGACGAGGAAGGAGAGACACATAGAGTGTTCAAGGCCAGGTTTGTGTACAAGCCAGTTTGGCACTGTGCTAGATACCATCTCAACTACAAGCAGAATGGTGAGCCCAGCTGTTCTGTGAGGCCTGTTCTGGCCATGAAACTTCATTATACATGTAGGTTCAAAACTGGGGAAAGCATTAGAGGCCTTAAGGTCAGAATTAAGGTCAGTTAAATAGCTGGTACACAAACTGTACGTAAACTTTATTTTATACATTTATTTTGATTATTCAGTGTTTGCAAATAGTACATTTATACTGGTATACATTGACTGAAGCAGTTCAGATTAAATACAGTTTCTCAGGGGTACAACAGCAGTGTTCCACCTGGCATTTCAACATGCAACCAACCCACACTGTAGTTGCTGTGTAATAAAATGTGGATTTGTTGTAGTAACTATGTAATTACACAATATAAATACATATATTTGCTGTTACATGATGCCTGTAATTTTCAGATATATATAAACCTGTGAAGCAGGACGTGTCAGAAAGTCATTATCTTGTGCGCTGAGCGTTTGGCACGGACTCCGTTAGTGAGAGCTCCGCGCTGCTCTGGGTTTTCTCACCCCACTGACGCCCTCCTTGAGAAGAAGCTGAAGCGTGACTCCGGCTGACAGCGCTGTGATGGATGCTGTCAGCTGTCAGGGAGGGAGCGCACTCTGAAGGAGAACAGGGACAGGTCTGGGATCAGTGTGTGAGGTTAGGGGACTGGGTGCACTGGAGGATAATGGATCAGATGTCCTGATAGGGACAGGTCTGGGATCAGTGTGTGAGGTTGGGGGGGGCTGGGTGCGCCAGAGGAGAGTGGGTCAGACGTCCTAACAGGGACAGGTCTGGGATCAGTGTGGGAGATTGGGGGGCTGGGTGTGCCGGAGGAGAATGGATCAGACATCCTGACAGGGACAGGTCTGGGGTCAGTGTAGGAGATTGGGGGGCTGGTTGCTCTAGAGGAGAATGGAACAGACATCCTGACAGGGACAGGTCTGGGATAAGCGTGTGTGTTAAGGTGTGTGTGTGTGTGTGTGTGTGTGTGTATGTATGGGGGGGGTTGGTCCTGGTAGCCACAGGGAGGCCTGCCATTCTTCAGCTCAGCTACCTGTCAGGTTCTGTCCGACTCCGACTCCACAGGCAGCGAAATGCACCCAGCAGAACTGACAGAGCCCTGTCTTAAGCTGCACGTTTATGTTCCAGCCTTTCCCTCCCTGTGGCACCTGACAGAGACGCTTCGAGAGGCCTGATATTTTCACCCTTTCACTTCATGCCACCATTTCTGCTTCAACGCTCCTTATTTCCGACCAAAAGCATCGACCAAGCTGAGCCGCCCAGTGGATTTTATCTGACTAGAGCATTGTGGCATTTTCAAAATTCTTATTGACCTGCCTTTTGATCGACGTGGCCTTTGGTACGTTTAGATGGGTGATCTATAGAGAAGCCACTCAGCTCCGGACCTGGAGTGCCTTGATCCGGCTCATTTTCAAGCTTCCTTTAATCCACTCCCATTCTAGGAGCAAAAGTGGGAAAGGTAAATTGAACCAATCAAGGCAATGATTGGTTGAATGGGTAGTCGAGTAGTCGTGTCCTGTAGTACGTTTGGCTTGGATTACCGGTGTCAGGTGGAAAAGTGAGTGATGGCTTAGCGCAGGGTTTGTGAGATGAGGTTTCGCCCTAATTTACTGCTTTTCTCAGTGAGATGTGACACCCGTCTCGGGGTGAAGTTGCTGAATGGGAGGAAAAGCAGGAGCGTTGAAAATTCCAATCTCACGCCTGAGATGCCAAGCCAAGAGACGCGACGGCACTTCATTGAGTGCAGTGACGCCGTGGGTTAGGAGCTTGTAACCGAAATGCTGGGGGTTCGATTCCCAGGGGCGGTACTGCTGTTGTGCCGGTGGGGAATGTTCTTAACTCAGTTGCTTACGTCAAATACCCAGCTGTCTGAATTTACTGTAGTATATGCATCAGTCTGAGTTGCCTTGGGCAAAGGCGTAATGTAATTGGATGCAGTGTAATTTCAAAGACCACCTATGGAAAATATTGCTTCCTTATTAAAAATGCATTGCGCTTGCTCTTCCAGATGAAATTGAGCCGAGCAACATGGCTCATTGTATACCTGTTTTCTATGTAAATGAATGAAACCCCCAGGTTTGTTAATATCTGGATACTCAGTAGGTTCTGTTTGCATACCACAGAGCAGTGTAGTCTGTCTGAGTTTCCTTCAGTGTGCAAACACAGGAGTTATTTCACTCTTGACACAAGCCAGTGGAGTGTGGGGTATTGTGTGTGTGAATGAGTGTGTGTGAGTCTGATTGTGTGTGTATGTGTGCGTGCACCTGTGTGACTGAGTGTGTGTACGTGTTTGTGTGTACACCTGTCTGACTGAGCATGTGTGTGTGATTGTGTGAATGTGTCTGAGTGAATGTATGTATTTGTCTGTTTGTATGTGTGTGTGTGTGTGTGTGTGTGTGTGTGTGTGTGTGTGAGTGAGTGTGTGTGTCTGTGTGTGTGCGTGTCTGTGAGTGAGTATCTGTGTGTGTGTGTGTGTGTGAGTGAGTATCTGTGTGTGTGTGTGTGTGTGTGCGAGTGTGTGTGAGTGTGAGTGTGAGTGTGAGTGAGTATCTGTGTGTGTGTGTGTGTGTGTGTGTGTGTGTGTGTGTGTGTGTGTGTGTGTGAGTGTGAGTGTGAGTGTGAGTGTGAGTGTGAGTGAGTATCTGTGTGTGTGCGTGTGTGTGAGTGTGAGTGTGAGTGTGAGTGTGAGTGTGTGTGTGTGTGTGTGTCTGTGTGTGAGTGTGAGTGTGAGTGTGAGTGTGAGTGTGTGTGTGTGTTTGCGAGTGTGTGTGTGAGTGTGAGTGTGAGTGAGTATCTGTGTGTGAGTGTGTGTGTGTGTGTGAGAGTGTGAGTGAGTATCTGTGTGTGTGTGTGTGTGTGTGTTTGCGAGTGTGTGTGTGAGTGTGAGTGAGTATCTGTGTGTGTGCCCTGCTGCTTAGCATTCTGCAGCCAGCCTTTGACAGCGTGGGCCTGCAGCTGTGATGGTAATGAGCTCTCGGTCAGCGCATTTGGCCGGGAGGAGCACAGGCTCTGTGCAGATTGTGCAGGCTGAAAGGAAGGGCCTTCTTATCACATGCGCTGTTCTGAAGCTCTATGATCCAGGCCTGTAAAAGCTTTGCCTGAGTTTCAGTCCTGCTTCTCCTCCAGGCCAGGATGTTGAATATATTAATCTGGAGAGTTAGCTCCAGCAGTGCCCTCCCCCCATAGGACAGGGATGGTAACAGGAGCAGGAGAGAGTGTCTCTCTACTGGCTGAGGACAGGTGAAGGGAGGATAACCTGCCCATCCGGTCTCCATGGTCACAACACATCACAGGCCTCTTACAGCATCGCGGTAGCATTATCCCACACCCTCGTCCAGGCCGCATCCCTGCCCTTTTTAATCTCGCTGAAATCCAGGACGCCTTCTGCTCAGGAGATAGGGCCCCGTTTCGGTTTCCCAGCACAGAGTAATCAACGTGGAAACAAGATAACCGACTCGCACGTCAGATAGCCGTCTCTCCCGGGTTCCCATCAGATCAGAGCCAACCACGCAAGCATCCAATCAATGCTCAGAAAAAGGGCAAGGAAAAAGGTGGGAGATACCCGAGGAGATTTCAGACTGCCAGGCCCCCAAAGGTCTGTGCATTTTTGTAAAATTATGGCCTGTGAGAAATGTTTATAGCATGCGCTTAATTAATTTGCGCTGTGCTTTGTGGCGCTGTAAGTACCAGCAGCTTACTGTGTGAAGCATATACCTCACCTGCTCCAGCCGAGCTTACCGGGCTAAAGAGAGACTCTATTATAGGACCCGCCGAGCTGTGAAATGCTCTGAATAATGTCTCCTATTTCGAAGGCGCTCACCCGCTACGGCGGTATTACTGCCGCCTAACGAGACGACACGCCATACGGGGTGTTCGTCCTGGGCCGCCTGGATAGCAGCGTCGCGGACCGTTCCTAGACATGCCCGGCCGGGCAAGGTTCGGGTAACCCCCGGAATGAAGCCTCACGTAACCCGGTCTCGGGCTCGGGTCAGGGATTCATCATGATCATTTCTTTCTGCCCGTTCTGCTGCATTCAGAGTTAATGTCTGTGGAGAATAAGATCTCTTTGTTAAAAGCTCCTGCGTGAACACCTTGCTGTGACGGCAGGCCCGGAGCTATGGGGGTGCTTAGAGGTGCATTGCGCCCCCAGACGGACCTCAGTGTACCCCCAGTTTTCTCCTTATATCCCAATATAAAGAGACAACTGGTATTTATGACTTCTTATGACTTACATAGTATTTATGACTTTTTGTGCACCCCCGTGGGCTGCAGTTGCGCCCCTCTGTACTTTCTCCTGGTGCGGAGTGTGTGTGATGGCATCTGACCTTGGGAGAATTATTCTATAAAACATGCTTTTTTTTCTCCCCTTGTGTACAACAAGACGCATTGGGGGAGGTGACACCGGGGGGGTTTGGGGGGTGGGGGAGTGACACCGGGGGGGGGGGGGGTGATCCCCCTCGCAGAGACTGGCGTGCTTACCGCAGTGCCAAATCTCCCGGCGGTCTCGCTCAGCGCACCGGCGGCCAAGTTCAGCGGCTCCTTTGAAGCCCTCATTGTGGATGCAGGAGCCGGACACCTCCCCCCTGCAGCCAAAAACGCCGGCCACAGAGTCGCGCCAGGCCAGGGGAGTGGCCCTTCTGCACTGCGGTCCTCTTCGCCTAAAAATGAATCATTTCCGCACGCCCGGGGGGAGTCTGCAGGCTCTCCGTTTTACGTGAAGGGTGGGGAGATTTATGGAGCTCTGTGGCGTGGGTACAGACTGCCTGCTTGCATGGGCATGCTGCAGATCACCCATGACATTACACTACATTGTTGTAACGGCATGACATTATTGTACCAGTGTTACATTACATTATATTATTGTTATTTAGCAGATGGTCTTATCTAGAGCAACTTACACAGGTTACAGTTTTTACATGTTTCCATTTATCCATCCATTTATACAGCTGGATGTTTACTGAGGCAGTTCTGGGTTAAGTACCATGCCCAGGGGTACATCAGCAGTGTCCCAGCAGGGAATCGACCCGGCAACCTTTCAGTTACGAGTCCTGCTCCTTACCACTATGCTACACTGCCGTCCTGCGACCGACTGTGTTCTCTTGGTTCAGAGGCGCTTGTTCTGAGTGGCACAGTGTCGCTGGGTGTGCCGTACAGGTGTCTGCCAATGGGACCGCAGCAGGTTGCTGTGGTTCTAACCCCCCTTCTCTTCTTTCCTCAAGCCTCCGGAGTGTCCTCGCCGCCCACCACCCCGACCCAGGCTAGCAAGCAGCCCCCCTTCCCCCTGGAGGCGTATAGGAATGAGCCGGAACGACTGGAGGCCCGCATGCGTTCCTTCTCCTCCCCGCCCGACACGGGCCAGCGCTTCAGCCTGCCCCACGCCAAGCCCCCGGCGCCCTCCTCCGCCCCCGTCACTACCTCGCACCACGTGAGTATCTTCACACCTCTCTGGCTGTCATAAAACCCTGAGTGTCCCGCTGTCTCCATACTGTAAAACCCGCTCCTTCTGAGTGCCCGCCCTTTCAGCACTGTCAACCCTACCCCTTTGAGTACCCCGCCCTCTCTGTACTGTAAGCCCCGCCCCCCTCTGAGTGGCCCACCCTCTCTGTACTGTAAGCCCCGCCCCCTCTGAGTGGCCTGCCCTTTCAGCACTGTCAACCCCACCGCTTTGAGTACCCCGCCCTCTCTGTACTGTAAGCCCTGCCCCCCTCTGAGTGGCCCACCCTTTCAGCACTGTAAACTCCACCCCTTTGAGTACCACGCCCTCTCTGTACTGTAAGCCCCGCCCCCCTCTGAGTGGCCCACCCTTTTAGCACTGTAAACCCCACCCCTTTGAGTACCCCGCCCTCTCTGTACTGTAAGCCCCACCCCCCTCTGAGTGGCCCACCCTTTCAGCACTGTAAACCCCACCCCTTTGAGTACCCCGCCCTCTCTGTACTGTAAACCCCGCCCCTTATGAGTGGCCCACCCTCTCAGTACTGTAAACCCCGCCCCTTCTGAGTGGCCCACCCTCTTGGCCTTGTTACTGGGTCCTCTGCCCCTGTTGGTGCCTCGCTTTATATGAGTGTCTTGTGCTCTCTGTCTCATATACCTGACTTCATATGAGTATCTCACCCTCTCTATCCTGTAAACCTTACCCCATCTGAGTGCCCCACCCTCACGGCCTTGTGACTGTGACCCCTGTCTCTACCTCGCTTCATATGAGCATTTTGTCCTCTCTATTCCATAAACTCCGCCCCTTCTGAGTGCCCCACCCTCTCAGCCTTGTGACCGTGACATCTACCCCTGTCACTACCTCACTCGTTAGTTTCCTCGCCCCCGCTGTCTGGTAGCCTCCGCCCCCTCCTTCCGCGTCACCACTGCCTGGGGTCTCGCCCGTTTTCACATGCCACCTTACCCAGGTCTGTTCAGGGTGATATCCCCGACGGCCGAGGCGTCACTCAGCGGCGTACAGTAATCTGCACCCCAGCTGCGATGACTCAGTGCCACGCGCGGTAGCAGGGGAGCACCATCTGTGTCCTCTTTGCAGAATTAGAGCACTCTCTCCCTGTCTCTCCCTGTCTCTCTCTCCCTGTCTCTCTCTCTCCCTCTCTCACTCTCTCTCTCTCTCTCTCTCTCTCTCTCTCTCTCTCCCTCCCTCTCTCCCTCTCTCTCCCTCCCTCTCTCCCTCTCTCTCTCTCTCTCTCTCTCTCTCTCCCTCTCTCCCTCTCCCCCCCTCTCTCTCTCTCTCTCTCTCTCTCTCTCTCCCTCTCTCCCTCTCTCACTCTCTCTCTCTCCCTCTCTCCCAGCACTAAGAGTGGCCTGGTTTTCAGATCTCATCCTCTGCGCTCAATTACCGTTGAACGGCTTTCTTTTCAGGACAGGTCTGGGTCTACGTAAGGATACTGACTGTTAGTTTGAGCATACGAGTTGTAAATATCAATTATGGATATGACACGCTCTCACTTAAATTTGCTCTGTTAGTCATGAATTTAAACTAGTTTTTACTGTAACATGAAACAGAGTAGGGTGTTTCTGGGGGCATTAATGCATTACTGTAATACATTGATGTATTACCGGTTCCAAAACAATGCTGCATACCTCTCTGCTGGCATACGCACATAAATAGTGGGTTTTAAAGGAAAAAAAAATCAGCCTGAGAGGCAGATGAATGAATTGCGACAGTGAAACGTTCCCCCAGCTCGAACAGTGGCTTTCAAAGTATATCTGTGCACAACAGCCTTGGAAGCTGGCACAAATCAATTGGAGCTGCCCTGGACGCAGCTACAGAGATTAATCTTCAAGGCAGCGTTTGTGCGACGGGCCCGCTGACGCTCCGCTAGGACAGCGTGGTCAGAATGCTAACGAGGCGCCGAGGCCCGGCTTCAGCAGGCTCCTCCTCTGACCGCTGAGCTCGGCTTTTATAATTCGACGGTTGCATTGTGAGGGTGGCGTCTGCTGAAGGTCCGCGCGGTTTCCGGAACAGTCTTTCTCAATATCAAAGGAATATTAATAAGACAGGAAAGAGCTTTTTGCTAATGAATTCCCACCAGTGCTTCCAGCAACCCGCAGGCCGCAGATTCTGCTGGACCGTTCTCTCAGCTCTTTTGGCTTTCTGTGTTTTTTTTTTTCTCAACACACCCTCAAGGGCTGATGGGATATTTATTAAAGAACATCGAGCTTCAGGAGTAGATAATAGACTAGTTTTGCCGTTTGTGCAACATCCTGTCCGCACAGGATTTTGAACACGTCTGCACCAGTGTGGGGCAGCAGTGTGGTGTTTTGGTAAGGAGCAGGGCTCATAACCAGAAAGGTTGCTGGTTTGATTACCCCTCAGGGAACTGCTGTTTTACCCCTGAGCAAGGTACTTAACCCACAATTGCCTCAGTAAATATCCAGCTGTATAAATGACTAAAATTGTAACAGACTGTATGGAAGTTGCTCTGGATAAGAGCGTCTACTAACTGATAGTAATCTAATGTACACCATGCCATAGAAATGAAATATTTCTTTTTGGCCAGTAGAGGGATCCCTGGTGAAAAGCTTGCTGCCAGTTGGTTAGGCCCTGGAATGCTGTCTTGGTGGCAGTTGAAATTTTCTCTGTAGGACCTTAAACGATGAGAAACAGGGAGCGATAACCAAGCCAGCATCATCAGTTTACAAAGTTGAGGGGCGGGGGACGGGTGCTTACACCTGGGTTTTTGGGGGTTAACTAACTATAGGCCTCAACTGATACCGCTCAACAGCAAGTGATGTCGCAGTGGCCATATCGGCAGTTACACAATCATATGATGTATTTCTTCAGATTCTTTTATTTTTAACGATGATTTCAGGTGTGGCTTGTGTACATATAAAAGTGGCATTTTGACTGTAACGGATAAAAGTGTTTACTCTATACTATACCTGTAATATTTGCTTGCCTGCTTTTTCAAGTGTTAGTTATGTCTGAAATGACCTGTAGTTTGGGTGATCGTTGAACTGTCATTTCTTTCATTTATTGTGGTCATTTTGTCTTCTTGGATTCTAACCACTGTTCAGTAAGACCGTGATGGCATAATGACAGAACAAATATGATGATTTTTACTTTTTTAAACGTTAAAACACAGATCAATGCCCAGTGCCTGGCTGTGAGCCACTGATCTTATATGTCTTGACTGATATTTGTCACTGAGCTGTTTGATCTCTGCTGATCTTAGACACTGATCTTGGACTGTTGATTTCAGCCACAGATCTCAGATTTCTCTGTCAGTCTCAGTAACTGATTTCCTGATCTGATCTCAGCCAACAAATCCACCGAATCTCTGCTGATCTCAGATCAGACGCAGGCCCCCGTGACAGCCGATGCATGCTCCCGCAGGACTGAAGCACCTCTTCAGATCCGCTGATCTCAGATCAGACGCAGGCCCCGGTGACAGCAGAGGCATGCTCCCGCAGGACTGAAGCACCTCTTCAGATCCGCTGATCTCAGATCAGACGCAGGCCCCGGTGACAGCAGAGGCATGCTCCCGCAGGACTGAAGCACCTCTTCAGATCCGCTGATCTCAGATCAGACGCAGGCCCCGGTGACAGCAGAGGCATGCTCCCGCAGGACTGAAGCACCTCTTCAGATCCGCTGATCTCAGATCAGACGCAGGCCCCGGTGACAGCAGAGGCATGCTCCCGCAGGACTGAAGCACCTCTTCAGATCCGCTGATCTCAGATCAGACGCAGGCCCCGGTGACAGCAGAGGCATGCTCCCGCAGGACTGAAGCACCTCTTCAGATCTCAGCTCCGAGCTGTGCTTTTCGCCCCCTTCACCTGAAGGAAGAGAGAAAGGGCATCACGGCGTCTCTCCGCGTCAGAAGGAATGGCAATGAGGAGACCCCGGCGATAAAAAAAGCTCTCGGTGTATCCTTTGGTCTTGGTGACAGGATTGGCTTCTGTGCCTGCACCACATCCTTGCTTAAATAATAGCTTTCAGCTGTTCAGAGGGACATTGCTTAGTGGTTCATTGCTGCTGCTTAACTTGTGGTAGGGCTTGAATATATTAATATATGTTGTGCTCACACTCACTGGTCTGGGAGTGTTGTTAGCCTGGTCTGACGCTGTTGCTCATTTAACGTGAATGGATACACTTCTGTTCTATTGTGCTGGAAGTCAGTCTAAGTGTCTGGATAGCATCTGCTAAATGAATGTGATGTAATTTAATGTAATGTAGTGTAGTGAAGTTTCTTCAACACATTGTATTATCCTAGGTGAGAGGTTATATATTGCCCTGTAGCCAAAGATAGTGTAGTAGGTAAAGATGGTAAATCGCAGCCGGACCTGAAAGCCTGAGGGAACAGACAGGAAATAACTCGTTCATTATTACCAGCGGCTGCTTTCTTTCCAAGCGGCAGAGTTTGTCTGCAGACGAAGGCGTGTCTCAAACTCTGCAGGCTGGCGCAGCTCACTTAGTTCAGCAAGTCCAGCTTGTCGGGGGGATGTGACCTTTTGTCTTTTTCGGGCACGTAGAGCCAAAATCAATACGCCCCCTTACTGTCTGCGTACGTGTGTTCCTGTTCTTCTGGAGTTCCCGTCCCGTGAACACTGCGGCGAAATTCAGCAGATGTGGGACGGGGACAACTCCCCTCGCCTCTCGGAGAGTTGGCCCAGGATAACCCCTGCCTCTCTGTAGTGGGGGTCATGCTACTCGGGATGTCATGTGACTTCAGGATGGAGCTGGGCAAAAGGGAGCACGTGCTCCAAACTGCAGATGTACATCCCCTCACTGCTGCTCTGAGGAAGGGCTGTGAGACTGAAGCGGTAGCTGTTGGCTGCTTACTCACACTCACACACACACACACACACACACACACACACACAATTTCCCGTAATAATGTCACCAAATGTGATGTTTCCCGTAATAATGTGACCCAACACGAGGTTTTACACCTAGGTCAGTGAGATTAGCGGCTGTGCGTTGGCGATGGTGTCTGACTCTGGTACAGAGAAGCTGTGGCGGGTTTGGGGTGGCGACTTCACACGAACAGTGAGAGGACTGAACTGGAGTCCTGGGCAGTGTCACACCATGACTGCATGGTAAAAGATTTTAATATTTTACACAAAAGTGAATGTTGCTTGCTGCACAGTATGGTGCAGAATACATATCACATTGTTTTGTTTTGTTTTGTTTTTTAATATGAGAAGCATGTTCTATTTTCTGTACACAGGGTAGATCATTTGTTGAGATTTTATCCTCCTCTTTTATGCTGTACCTCAGCTATTGTAGGGCCACTAGTTTCCATGTTTAAAATGCTATACTATACTTTTTGCAAAATGGGTGTTTTTTCCTTGTTATTCCACTCATTTTCCATTTGTTCCTTTTACACCATTCATTGTTTCTCCAATAAGCAAACTTAATTAAAATACTTAAATATGAAGTAACAACAGCAAGCCACGATACCTCAAAAAGGCACATATGTAATAAGCTAAACAAGTGCATTGAAGCAGACATCTGTATGTCAGTAACTTTCAGTATAACACAGAACTGGGATCAGTGAAGGTATCGTCTCTCTCGCCTATCTCTCCTGAGCACAGACTTTGCATACTGTAGTCTGTAGAGGCAGAGGTGATGCCGCTCATGTCTACCTGTCTGTCACTGCCTAGGTGGTCAAACCGTGGTCTCACCATGGTCAAGCCATCTGCCATTCCACAAAATGAGATTCAGTCATTGATTTTCAGGGGTCACAGAGCTAAGGACAGGTTATGTGCACCAGGTATAGTCTACACAACCTATGCAAGTCGCAGTCAATTTCTGACTCCTGCTTGGATAACTGTAAATCAATCTGTTCACCCCCAACCCCCCCCCCCCCCCAACCATCTTTTATTTGTTGCTTAAAACCACTCAGCATTGTTTCCAAGGTAACTAATATTACACCAGATGCGGTGCATTAAACTGCACGACTGTGCGAAGCCCTTGATGTCGTTATGAAATGCGGGATTCCTTTTCAGAAAGACCGGTGCTATTAGATAATCAGAATTCCATTTCCAGAGCTCAATTCGGCTGAAGTTCTGCGATGGAGAAGACATAGGGCCTCTGTTATTGCTAGCACCAGGTTAGGCTTATTCTGACTCTAATGCATTAAATCTCATGAATACAAACTCAGCTCTATTCATTCGACCACAGTGTGCTCTGGCAGACGATGGGAAGTCATATACCCAACTTATTAAAAACTCCACAGGGAGCAAGACTGTGTTATTTTTATTAATGTGCCACCATTCAAGCCATCCTCAGCCGATTTCTGGCGACACACACCAGAAATAGAGGTGTGAAAGAATTGTTAAGAGTTTTTTTTTTTTTTTAAAGTATCCACACTGTAATTGGAAAAAATATAAAATCTTTCTTCTGTGTCATCTCTTGCCCTGCCTGCACACATTTCCCTCCCCAAAATATTTCCCCATCTCCTGCGAGATAATGACTCCTCCATCTCCAGCCTCAGGCAAATTCCCAACTCAGCTCACGCTAAGTGCGGTTTTGTTGCTGCGAATTTTTCACCTCCCAAGAAGTGCGGAGATTGTCCCGCTGTTTATGGAAAAGCACGCGGCTTATAACATCGGAATTAAAGGTAATAACACACTGTGTGCTCTGGTCTCAGCATATACCTTTAATGATACACCTCTCGCTGTGGGAAAGGGAGCTAGCGGGGGCTCTCAGCCCTCCTCTGGTAAAATTAAGGAAGCGGCTCTCACAGAACGGTTTGGATTCATTTATGATCAGGTGCTTTTTGTATTCCCGACTTCTTTCAGTGGGGTTTACCGTTAATGCCATACTGATAGGCACCCATCTGACCGACACCCATCTGACCGACACCCATCTGACCGACACCCATCTGACCGACACCCATCTGACTGACACCCATCTGACCGACACCCATCTGACTGACACCCATGGTCGTCCCTTTGTCCTTCACTGATTCCTTCAGAAAAGTGGGTGCTTTTCTATTTTTTAGGTGAAAGGTGGTTAGCAGCGTGGTGTAGTGGTAAGGAGCAGGGCTTGTAACTGAAAGGTTGCTGGTTTGGTTCCCCAGTGTGACACTGCTGTTTTCCCATTGGGCTATGTACTTAACCCACAATCGCCTCAGTAAATACCCAGCTGTATAAATGGACACAAATTTAACATATGTTAGTTGTTCTGGATGAATGGCAATAATGTGAGGTAATGCTTAAGGCCATAAAGGTCTGAATGACATAAATTGGATATTTATTCAATATTTTCTAAATCTCATGGTCTGGTCCATACTGGTGGAGTTCCACACACCCAACCAGACTTATAGCTCATACTAAGCCTCATACTGAGTATTCTCCCATCTGTCAGGATACTGTGATTCCTAGCCTTGTCTGATATGTGTGATGTAGTGAGCCTCTCTCAGGAAATCTCTTTTTGTTTGCTTCATATCCTGTGATGTATTTAATTTCTGTTTTCTCTCAGGGCACATATTGAAACAGTAAAAAACTTTACGGCTGAACGGCATTAATAAAAGTATGTTGTCAGGGTGGATGACAGTCATATTGAGGAGATGACAGTAGAGATAAAGTCGAGTCAAGCCGAGAGGGGGTTTGAGCATCGTAGCAGTAAGCAATCACACGCTCATCATTAAATCATAATGTATTCTGCTGGACCAGAATCGGTCGGGCCCTGACATGATTTAATAAAGAGGAGACTCCAGCGCATAGACTGAAACATAAAGCCTTGTGGTAATTGGAGGCTGGGGCCTTAAGCCTCTTAATGTCTTCTGGGGAGAAGCTGAGCAGCTAGTCACCTGGATATATACAATGAAGTGTGAATTCATATTATTTGATGAGCCAGCTCCAAGAAAAATGTTCTACATACAGTACCTTCACTGTTAATCCAGTGGTAATGCCACACTGTGCCTCTCTGCCTACAGGCTAATGTATATATGTGGCCGGACTTGGTTGATGCTCAGATGAGATACCTCTAGGTGGCTGTTAGAAGTAGTGTTGGCTGGCCAGTAGGGGGCAGTATGCCCTCTAGACTGAACAGAAGTAACAGGGACACTGTGCTGTAGGAGGAGGTAGGCTGGGTGATGTCTTCCGGATGATATGTTAGACCAAAGTTCTGACTCAATGCGACCATTTTACAGTGCATCTCTTGGTTCATCAGAAGTGTATGGCCATTCACCTATAACTAAGGCTGAGCTGAGAAGTTCTGAGAAACCTAAGGTTCTGAGAAGGACAGTTTTGTTCACACATGGGTGTCCCTGCATGTCTAATTTCAGCAATCTGTCTGATAAAATGATATTCAAAATTCACTCCTTATAGCCAGTCTGTCTTCACCAGAAGACTTCACATTCACTTAACTGCCTTTAGTTTTATGGGAATGACAAAGGTCACATTTAGTGACTGTCCCTATGTATGTGTGTCTCCTGTTACCAGAAATCACTCCCCAGACTGTAATTCATTGGGTGTATAAGATGTACTAGACTAGACTGTACATGTTGAGACTATTATTTAATTTTCCTGTCTATTGATAAAAATCATGCAAAGGCAGAGGTGAGCTCAGAAACATTGGAATCTGAATGTGCAATAACCGGTATGGTTTGCAAAGCAACTGTCTGATACTGGTATTAAAACTGAGCAAAGTGGGTGATGTTAATGGCACAAAATTACACAATTAAAGCCTAAATTCACAACTATGTGAAGCCGTGTAGCTGGTTTGGCAAAGGAAATTATACACATCTACAAATGCTGGTTATAATTGCGTTGAAAAGCTTTAACCCTGATGATTTGGGATTTCATTAAACAGCTGGATTATAAGAAGCTGTTCAACAGCAGAGTTTTTTAAGTAGTTTCAATTCCAAGTGAGGTACATTTCTGTAACTTCCTGGAAGCCCAAATAAGCTGGCATGAAGTGTTTAAGTTCTTGTGTTGTTTATGCTCTTGGGAAGAGCAGGAAGGAATAATGAGACCTCTTAAAGCAGTGCAGTAAAAATTCACAGAGCAGTCTGTTTGCTCGCACTGTGGTGCATTATGGGGGATGTGTTTGTGCTGCTCCCTGTGACTCATTGTGGTGGAGTTTTTGCATGACTTTTTTTTTTTTTTTGCTTTTCTTTTTTTTTTTTTTTTTTAATTTTCCCAAGCCAGCTGCTGCTCATGAAAAAGGCTAAAGCGCACCAAACTGTGACTGAATCCGGCCGGTGGTGCTCAACGGGTCGTGCATAAAGCGTTTTTTCGCGTTCGGTCGCTTCCCAGAGAAACCGACTCAGCCATGCGCGGCTTTGTTTGCACATTAGCCCGGTTACAGTTTAAACCCCTTCGAAATTTAGGCTTGCTGCTGCGGCAAACCTGTGAAGTGAAACTGTGCGGAGCCGCTGCGACCTCCGCTCGCATTGAGCCGCTGAAACGTGGCGTGAATGTGTAGGATGTGCACTTTTTTTTTTTCGAAGGGCGGTCATCGCCGTGCCGCACATGGCCACGTCTCAGATATGCGTCACCGGAAGGCGATTCCGGTCAGACCTCAGCCTTGTTAACAGCTCATGCCAGCAACGTTTCTGCCCCACTATTTGCGATGTGTCCCAAACTGCTCATCTGCGCCATCTGCAAACTTCACTTGCTCGATAGTGTGCTGCGGGTCTTAGTGAATTCACACCGGTCCTCTGGGAGGCAAAGGGGGAGGGTGGGGGTCTTGTCACACCCTTGACTGTGCCTTCCGGTTAAGTGTACAAAAGTGCAGGGTTTGCAGTGAGGGGGTGAAGCTGACCCCACACCTCTGGGTTACGGGTGGTGACAGGGCGATCTGTGATCTGTGTTCAGGGGTGTAAACCTGTGAAGGAATCACTGACGTATGCATTTACATTAATGTTATCAAGCAGGCGCTCTGATCCAGAGCACCCTACAATATTTTCCATTTATATAGCTGGATATTTACTGAGGTGGGTGTAGTAGTTTAAGTACATTGCCCAAGGGTACAACAGCAACGTCTTAGTAGGGAATCAAACCAGCAACCATTCGGTTATGAGCCCTGCTCCTTACCACTACACCAAACTGCTACCCAATCCACAAGGAAAACACAAAAGCGGACACTTGATCACAAAAATGCCAAGAGGAGTACACAGGTTTGTCATGTCTTCTGTCACTTAAAAATGAAACCTATAACACATGACGTATACTAATTAATTACCCCAGTATAAGTTTCTCCATAAATATGTATTCTTATGGAAATAAGGTAGCTACTTTGCTGGACTGCCTTGCTAGCTACAGAAGCACTAGCTTTTATAGTGACACAGTTGGCAATGTCTGCAGTTACCTGGAAAAAACTCGTTGGCTAGCTATGTGTGGCAAGTTGACAGGAATGGCCATCAGGCTAAGTAGTGACTAGACAAGAACAACCCCTGCCTTGGAGTATCCATAGTACATAGTAAGACAGCTAACTGGAGATATAACACTGTAGTTAACTAAAGTATTTTGCAACCTAACTTTTAGTAAGGACTCATCTAGTTAACTAGCGAGCTTATTACACCTGTGGATTTGATTGCTAGCAACAGCTTGCTGTTGCATATGTGATTCCCAGTTGTTGACAGTTACTTGAATACTTTTTTCCTCTTAAAATGTTTCCAGGGACCAGCAACCAAACATGTAAAACTACTGAGAACAGACTTTCCTCTTGAACTATTCTGTCAGAAAAAGCTGTCATTGCTAGAGGCAGAGAGGCAGACAGCGGAGGGTGTCCCAAAGTGAACGGCATCTCCCACCCTTTTCCTATTGGCCGACTCGCTGGACCGACTCTCTAGTGACGTCAGAGAATGTTCACGGTGTGGGGACCCCCCGGGGAAGGGGGGAGAGCTGCCGTGACGCAACTTTCGCTGTTCTCCCTGCGTCATCTACTACCCTCCCACTTTCCCCTTGTGGTTAAACTGGGGTTAATTTGAGGTTAATCGGATCTGCCCCGTTCCGGCTGGATATGAACGCTGCGAGATGCAATCTGCTGCCGGTATGCGCTGGATGCCCCCAACACTGCCGGTCGGAAGTCGAATCCGACACTAATCTCTTTCTGAGCCCGCCCGTTACTGCTGGTTGAATGATCATGTATCATATCACTCATATCACTCTTGCCCGGTTTTTTTTCCCTCATCATATGCGCCTCGCGTACACGCGTTATCGCGCCAGCTGTGAAACGTGCTAGCTCCTTGTTTAGGCATAAGAATATGAATTCTTAAACACGCGCGACTGCAGTTTTGTAGGTTGGTAGGTAGGTCTGCGTGCATATGCACGAAAAGTGGAAACTTACTAAGACCGGGAATGATCTTCAAGCACTAACGCAGGGGTCAGAAAACTCTTGGCTTCGCGCTGCTAGGCAACAGAAAGGTAGAGGGGAATTCCTAATATGGCAAAGAACGAACTTCCCGATTGTGCTAAAGTGCAGGGGGACGCGGCTCTCGGTGTCCTGCGACTACAGACAAATCATTTGGTTAAGCGCTGTCCGCGGTCGATGTGCAGAAAATCGTTGCAGTCACCCGGGATAAATGCGATCTTTTGCAACGGGAATAAAAGAAAACTGACATATTGCACCGTTAGGTCGAATCTCGTTTAATCCGTGGGCTCGTCCACTCGCACCGGGTCTGGCGGTGCCCTCTGCCGCCGGATCGGGTGGTTGAGCTCAGGCGAGAGCATTGTTCATTACGACTGCAGCAAACTGGAATGTTCCACTTTCACCCGAATGTGAGGGGGGGGAGTCGGTCCGTCTATTAATGTTTTACGTTTGAACTCGCAGTCAGAATGTACCGCGGAACGTCTTTGCTCTCAGATGAAGTCATGCAAGGAAGAACGCCTAAGTGAATGTGATGTGAGCTGACTTTGCCCCAGAAACCGCTCTGCACGCCGGTCTGTTTTGGCTCTGCTCACAGCGCCTGAAGGGGAGTTTCACGGTTACAGGACTGTCAGGTCGTCCCTGCCCAATACAAGTTTCCACGCCATATAGAGCGTGCCTCTTTCTGAATTGTTGCCACTCTTTTTTTTGACACCGAAACAAATCTTCGCCGCTAAGGAGTTGCTGCCTCTTTATTACCCACAGTTTAACTTTGCAGAGCGGCCCGCGGGGCTGCCAGCTTCCGATCGCGGCGAACCGCTGCCCCCTTTTTTTTGCCCGTGTGCCGTGGAGGGAGAGTGGGGAGAGCCGGAGATTGCGAGCCGGCTGCTGACTCTGTCCCCCTTGCTTCTCGCCCGCAGGTCCACGGTCTAGCTGAAGGTATGCTGGAGAAACTTGATCTCGAGGATGAAGGTAAGCCCTTGACTGTGGAGTTCTGTTATTACCGACCTCGCAGTTGTATGTGCAGAATCAAAGCGCTGCGGTGAATAACGGGAGTGCTTGTGTGTCCTCGCACAAGTATGTTGTCGACTACATTCAGTAGTTTGGATATGGTCGTACAGCTTGTGTGGTATGCTTTCCGGTTGTTTTGATTTAATTGCTGGACGATCAATGCTGGGGGGTAGCCCGACACGCTAGCCTCGTTCGTGATTAGTATTTAGATTTCTACAGTAGTTGTAGGACAGGTAGCCTATAGCATGCCCAGCGGAAGGAGGCGTTTGTGAGCGTAGTTACATCTTATTACTGGTGTATATTTCAGATGCCGACCGCAAAAAATGTCATTTAAAATTAGAGTAATCTAGCCGTACTTTTAAAGAAATGCATTGCTAAATGTGTGCACATGCGCCGAATAAATATTGCAGATGCTAGTTGGATGTTACTTTTGGCGACTAAGCTGACGGTCGCAACACATTCTAGGTGTCAAAATAATTACTCGCTGCTTTGATCGAACCGCTGTTATTTATAGCTCAGAGATAAACGTCTTGCTCTGCTGAATTTAATTTAATCGTGTTCGTATATTAACGCGTTTATACTGTCTCTTAACGACATCAGACCTGTCATAGCTCTCGCTCTGCACGGATTTAGAAAATCGATCCCTTCCCGAGCTACGTGGGCGGACTGTGATATCCTACAAATGAGCAATGCAAAGCAGGGATTCCTCAGATCCGGGGGGGGGGGGGAGACGAACTCGTTTGTCGTCATCCGTGAACCTGTTTGCTCCGGGTGCTGCGCGATCTGACGCGTTTGCCGGCGTCCTTTATTTCGCTCCTGACGATTCCAGTCCCCGGCGGACCGGCGGACCGCTCCTCCGGCCGACATGTGGTGGATCTGCTTTTCTGAGTACTGCAGCGAGCGCAATCATACAGCTGTCAAAGCGAACAGCCAAGAAAGCATGATACAAAAGGCTCAAGATGAAAAACCTGATGTTATGTGAATATCGAGGTGCTGCGCGCAGACACACGCCGCACGCATTTTATTTATTTGTACATTTTCAGATATTTATTTTTCCCCATCTCAACGACTGAAAAGGGCTTTGATATTGCAGCAGCCGGCTCCTGGTTCAGAGATTTCATGACCAGCCCCCTGTCTTCGAACCTGCTTGTGGTCTGGTACATTTTATCGTTTGCTGCATAAACTCAGGCCCCGTCTGTAGTGATTCCATTTTATTTGTTCAATTGGCGGTTTCTAAAGCAAGGCTTTGGCTGCCAGTGTCAAACTGCCAAGGGTTAGTGGAAAATGTTGGTCCAAACACTATGCTCGGTCTTGTTTTCCTAGCACTGAACCTTGAGTAGTAACCAAAGGTGAAAAATTATAGAATCAAGGATTTTCCCACAAGCCATACAATCACTACATCATTTCAGAGCTTTATTTATACAGTAAATAAATACTGCAGTATATTTTATATTTATTGACTATATGTAAATGTTTGGCAAATTGAATTTTTCAGAATATTTAATGAAGAATTGCAGGACTTATTTCACTGTTGGTAGGTCTTGGAGCTTCCTGGTGAGCTGTACAGTTGTAAGGGATTGTATGCAAACTGCAAAACATTGGACGTGTTCTGTTTGTGTTGGCATACCGTGCGGTACATTTCTGGTCAGCGTTAGGGCTTTGGCCGTTCTCACGCGGACAGCTGCAAGCCTTCGCTCTGATGCAGGCAGAATGCCTTTGTAATGTTTTTAATCCGTTACCTGAATGGACGAAGGGCATTTTTTTTTTAAGTTTACAGGGGGAAAAGGGGCGAGGTTCTGGTGTGGCCTGGTACCCGCTCCGGCGGAACAGCACACGCATATTTCTGGGATTACTCTCACACTGAGCACTTCCTGTGGCACAGTGGGCGTGTCCTGTTTTTCCCATGGTCTTGAGATGTTTTTGTGTGTGTGTGTGTGTGTGTGTGTGTGTGTGTCTGTTTTTGGAGGCATAATAGCCTTTCAGGGGAGGGCTCAGTGTGTTTCCTGTACGAGGCAGAGCTGTCCCTCCGCCGCGCGCTTCACGTCTGGGTAACCGCCTGGGGTCGTGCGTTCCCTCCCTCACACCTCGCTCCCCGACTCTGTGCTCCGCCGTGTCCCACAGGGCTGACAGAAAAGGATGTTTCTAACTGTCAGGGCTGGGAGAATGTTTGATGCTGCGGTTGGTTTAAAAAAAAAAAAAAAAGATTTTGTTTTACGGCACAAGAATGTCGGCCACACGCTGTCCCAGACATTGCGGTTCAGACAGCGGACAGTCTGTCCGTCAATCAATCATGTCTGGTCTGAGACGGCGCTCTCCACGAAGACGACGTCACAGAGCACAGCTCACAGAAACGCCAAGGTGTGGCTTGCCAGGAGGTGATTCTTTGGCAAGAGAAAAGAGATCAGCTAGAGTGACGGGAGCAGAGACAATAAGGTGTGATAAAACTGGGCTTGATCCAAGACATTTACATTTACATTTATTCATTTGACAGGGAGACATACTAATAGGACACATTACAGTTAAACACAGCAAGGTATCACAGAAGCGGCTTGCTCTTCAGGGGAGAAAAAGCCCCTTAGAAGAGCCTCTCCTAGATTAGCGATGAAAGGAGTGGAAAATTTCCCCTCTGCGCTTTAGTGGCGGCCAAAGATAAACTTTACAGGCAAAAACACTATTTTCAGCTGATAGTAAAATTGAGCTGACGTGCGAAGGAAGCAGAGTTGCAGCGGAGGCACAATACTCCGGGCAGTATATCAGTTATTAACACAGGATCTGTGCTGTGCTTTGCTGTTTTGACTGTACCAGCATATCGCAACAGGGCATGCGGGCAGTGATCGAGGCGGGTTGGTGGTGTGGCCCTAGAGTAAATGCTCATGTGCTTTCCCTTTAGTTGGTGGCGTTTCGGGTCAGAGGAGGAGCCCGGGGGCTGGATCACTCGTTCTTTTATGGTGTTAATCGCTGCATGTTCTACAGGCCCGGCACTATGGGGGTGCTTAGGCGTGCATTGCCCCCCCCCCAGAAGGACCTCAGTGCACCTCCAGTTGTCTCCTTATATCCTGATATCTACGTAGTAATTCTTACGTTTTTTTTTTAAGAAATGACGTTTTGTCCGATTGCAGGTGCACCCCTCTATATTTTCTCCGGCCGCCAAGCCTGATGTTCTAAAACTCTGACCCCATGCAGTTCCTCTGCACGGATAAGCTCCGAAGAGCTGCCCATTTGTTAAAATCCGGTCGGAAACGTAACATCAGGAAGTTTCAGCTGTCCGCTAAAGCAGGAGGAGAGCCCACCCGCACTTCACATATGCAATTTAATCATGGCCGCCGCCGTGCCCCGCAGTGGTTAAAAGTGAATAATCGGGGCTTTCTGACAACAAAGGGCCATTCTGCGGTAATTCAATTCACACAATTCAATATGGATTGTTGCCAGAAAATTCTGTCGGCGTGTGGCTGGAACTTCAAACGCTCGCGCGCTTTGAGGGGTTTTCATTATGTCCCTGAGTGAAACGCAGTGTCTGTAGCAGCTGAGGCCGGCGTTCTGAGACAACGGTAGACCTTGTCAAATGCTTGTTATTGCTTTTGAAGCGGCCCGGTTCGGTGCGTTAATGTGACCGTCGACTTCAATTGCCTGCGCAGGTCTGTGTTAAAAATTAAATTACGTGTTAATTAAAGCAATGAAGCCAGCTTGCTTGTTCCGGGCAAAATCCTCAGAGTCAGTTGCCGGAGGTAATGGGGGGAGGGGGTGGGGAGTTGGGGGGGGGGGGGGGGGGGGTGGCAGCGGGTAGCCGTAATTACCTGCGATTCTCACAGCCTGATGAGAGATGACACGGTCAATTAAATCAAAAGTTCGACCTTGTTACTAACAGTCTATTCCAAACTTAACGCTGGCCATGAGTTTCTGGTGTAGTGGGACTTGGAAGTTCTTTGACACATTACAAAAAAAGAATCAGCTTTGAGGTAGTTTAGTGAGGTATTGCTTCAGTTTTAAAATCTTACTGTCTTTCTCATCTCCTTTTAAACATAGGTCTAAGTTCAGTTCCTCAGTTGTGCTTGTCACTGTATTAGGATGTCCTGAGCTGATGAAATGATGGTGACTGCTTTCAGACCCAAGCACAGTGGAGAGTTTGCGAGGTGGTTTTCAGCAGGGGCTTTGTGCTCTGCGCACTGATTAAATTCTTAAACTTAAATGCCTCCCTCTGTTCAAAGATCACAGGACTGGTATGGGACTTTTTGCTAATTCACTGTGAAAAAAGAAGACACTGAAGGCTCCAGGTCTCCAGTTTGATTCTGTTTGTTGGTTTTGGGTCAGCCCCGAGGTTGTGAAATCAGACTTCTGTGGTTCGCGCTATGCTTCAGCTTTGTCGTCATTCATTCAAATACGAGGAAACCGAGGATTCAATATAAACGGCTTGTATTGTATTATTTTAATTTTTGGGGGGGGGTTTATTGTCGTGCTTTCATGGTGCACTGCGCCAAATTAATGGCCAATCGTGCGTGGCTTCCAGGAAATCCCGTCAGGGGTGACGTCCGTGTGGTGCTGACCCCCCCCCCCCCCCGTTAGTGGCGGTGGTGGCGGCGGCGGACTGAGGCAGCGCCATTACGTAACAGCAGCAGAAAAGAGGGTTTGTGCTGGCCAGTCACGGGGGGGGAAAATGCGCGTCAGCGTCCGACGCAGCCTCGCAGGCAGCGGCGGGAGAGGGGCCGGCAGAGGCGTCGAAAAAATCCCTGCCACCCTCTGACGCTGTGCTTCGGACCGCGGCCTGAGGACAGACCTGCGGGGGGACGCACCGTGTGATGCAGACCGGCCGGGGGTGGGTCTGCTTTCGGGTGACTGTGTGACATAGTATGTATTTGATCTCCTGGCTGCTTTCACGCTGTGTAGTCTTTTACGGCATACTCCAACGTTGCCTGCAGCTCTAACTCAATGAATAAACCTGATTAGTGTTACTTATTACTTGTTATTTACTAGTAGTATCGCGATGTGTTATGTATTGTGTGATCTGATGACTGTGTGATATGTGGTAGTGTATGTGCTTGACTTCCCTTAGTTTTCCAGGCTGTCTACTTAGCACAGGTTAAGTTGCGGTAGTGCTTGAATAGTGGTCTGAGAGTGTTGTTAGCCTGGTCTGACACTGTTGCCAATTTAGCGTAAATGGATACAATTCTGTTCTTTTGTGCTGGAAGTCACTCTGGATAAGCGTGTGGATAGGATCTACTAAATGAATATAATGTAATGAATTTTCTTCCACACATTGGAAGAATGGATACACTAATGTTCTCTTGTGCTGTAAGTCGTGTGCTCTGGATAAGAATGTGTGTTAAATGAGTGTAATGTAATGTCTGGCACGCCAGCCGTGTTGCCTGGACCCTGAGAGAGGACGCTCTCCCCCTCTGCCCCCCCCCCCCCCCCCCCAAACAAATGGCTTCTCAGCCACTCTGAATGCTCTCCAGGAACACATTTAGCCCTCCAAATACTACCCTAAGAATTACTATAGCAACCGGTGGCAGACCGTGGAGAGTAACTGAGGACTGAAATCATTGCAGAACATCAACACCTTAATAAGCTAATCATATACTTGAGGAATTTACAAGCATGAGATGCGTGCGTGGTATCAAAAGCTGGCCTGAATTCAAATGAATTGTTTGATTAATCTAAAAATTTTGCTTTGGTTTTGTTTGAAGTGTTTCAAAGGCTTGTTTTCAAAGGCCATGAGAAACAATACAGCACAGCAAGTTGTATGACTGCAGAATAATATTTAATGAACGTTCCCTGGTAAATAAAATGCCTGCCCTGAGATACAGCCCTTCAGCATGTGACTTCTATGTCTCTCCGTTGCATCAGTAAACAAACGGGAGACTTTTACTTGAGTCTGTTCCTCTTCGAGCTTGTCTGTGTTTTCTTCTTCTGAGTAGAAAACACAAGCTCCCGGGTGGCTCAGTCCGTTAATGCGCTTGATCCGAGAGCAGGCTGAGTCCTACAGCGCGGGTCGAGCCAGACTGTGCTGTCTGTAGATGATGACTGGAAGCCCACAGCAGCACAGCAAATTGGCTTTGCTCCGCCGGGGATAGGGGTGTGTAGGTCAGGCAGGATCCCCTCGTCACAGCGGGTGGTGGTTTATGTGTGCATTTCACTCTCTGTGGCCGGTGTGTCCACACAGAGGCTGCTGCAGTGAGACGTGCCTAATGCACAGTTGGTGGTGGCAAAAAAATAAATGGATGAATAAGGAGGGAAAATGGCAAAAGCAGGTCCAGCCTCCATCTAGCAATGTTGTAGCCAGACTGGGCTAAACTGGTCATTGCAGACAGACGCACCATCCAGTTAGGTTGGATATGGCAAGGATGCCTCAGTTCTTTGTGAAAACAGACAGATATGTGGTTTTATCTGTTTAAATGTATAATAGTTGCATTTTGCAAGCGTATCTGCTAATGACTCTGTTTAGATGAGGAAATTGTTTGGTCATCATGGGAAGGCGATCTCAGATTCCTGGATTCAATCCAACTGCATTGCGCTTTGTACTTAACTTCGAGGAAAAACAACTGAACAAGTGTGATATTTATTTGCTCACAATAATGTGCACTGATTTTAGTGACTGTCGGGTTAAAATCTGTGTTGGAAAATTGCTTGAAGATGCAACAAGAGTTTGCTGAAAATCCTCTGTTTGTTTCTCTCTCAGCAGCTGCAGAAGAATCAGAGAGTGACATTTACATGCGGTTTATGAAGTCCCACAAGTGCTACGACATCGTCCCCACCAGCTCCAAGCTTGTTGTCTTCGACACGACTTTGCAAGTAGGTACTACAATGTTTTCACCAGTGGATACGTGTTTGAGGACGTACATTGTAGGATGGTCCCTGAGAATCTTACGAAATTGGCAGAGGATGGAAGTGGCATAACTATTTTACATCCTGAAAAAACATTGCATCATTTTTTTCATTTCATCAAAGCAGCTATTTGATTAAATACACCAACCTGGGTATTCACTCCATTATTTTTATAAATGAGACTGCATTAACCTGGCTTGCACAGTAATGTTACTCCATCACTGCAATTCCTGTGTTGCCTCTCATTTATGTGTCTAGAAATTGTTGGTTATATGGGCTCATTCTGAAACATGTTGGCCAACGCATTATGCATCATTCGCCAGTTATCGTATATTTCACTTATCTCTGGTGTAATTCGAACGTTCAGAAATTGAGCATAAATGAGCGGTCGTTCTGAAAGAGCTTAAAAATGCGGTCTTTAGAGACTTTCTTCCTTTTCCTCCAGGCAGTAAAAGCCCAGCTCAACCCCACCGCCTCTTCCAGCGGCTTATCATCAAAGCCCTATTACGCAAATGCGGCTGAATGTGACCCTACGACCTCACGGGAGTCAGCAATTAAAAAGGCTGTAGATCTGAATCAGAAGAGCAGTGTTTGCTTTAATCCTCCCAGTCTCAGGGGCCCTTCCATCCATCCCCTGCCCTAGATTGGGGGGGGGGGGGGGGGGGGGTGGGGGGGCTAGATGGGGGAGGGGGGGGGAGGCGTGGCCGCTTCTGTCAATGCCACTGTGAGGTCACCAGCCTTCCTGTTCGGTCCCTTCTCTTGATGTCGACATGTCGTTAGCATTCTGCAGGCATATCGTTAGCATTTGCATGTGCATGTGGTTGTAGTGGGTGGAAGAGAGACATGCCGACCATGGTTCAAGCATCATGTAGTTTGATAGATTTTTATGGCATGTTGGTGATAGGGATGTAGACACCTATGCTAACCATCACGATCAGGGCAGCCAGCCTGTGTCACATTTCTGCGCCAAACTAAAACATTCCTCGCTGTACTGCGATCAAAATGCCATTTATTTATTCGCTGCTATTCACACAAGTCTGTAAGCTTTTTTTGGAAGCCAGTTTTCATGGACGCGAGTCTGTCCTTTGGAGGAACAGCTTAAATACGGATGTTGTGTGCTGTTGGGCGTCCACTGAAAGATGACTGTTGCATTGTTCAAAAATACAGAACCTGTATGTTTTTTTTATTGATCTGCAGTGCAGATATGAATCTTACCTTGTGCAAGCAGGCTAATGTGTAATGAGCTCTGACGCCAGGATTGAGAGCAGAAACATTCCCTGTGTGAACAGACATGTTGCAGTAGGACTTAACCCACAAGCTCCCTCCCCATACGCCTTCCTATCACAGAACTGAAAGATTTTGGAAGTTGACCCTCTTGCTTTTTTCTTCCTTTGTCACTAGTTTTCCACCCATCCATTTTCAGTCCAGATGGGTTTTTTAGATTGTAGTTATGAACGCACACTGGTTCTGTTGTGGACATTGTTAAATATTTAATAGTCATGAGGTCAGCAGCGTTCCTTGCGGCTTTTTACCCGTCACCCCTCCCTCCTTTGATTGTTTTGGTTTTTTTGGAGCTTTGAAGGACGATCGTGTAACCGATCTCACCGGCTCCTCTAAGACCTGTATGCTGTGAGAAGTGGCCCCACCAAAAGTTTCCGCTGATCTGCTCGGTCAGCCGTGGAGATCTTCACATTCTGCAGCTCGGAAAGAAAATTAAACTTTTATGTTACAAAACTGAGCTCGAACAAAACCCGATAGAAAAGCAGGGCGACGACCCTTATGCATTTTTAAAAGGGTAACTTTAAAAAGCCTGAATTTAAAATGCAATTTTTTCTCCCTTCTTTTTATTCAGTTGGTATGCATATTAAACAGCTGCTCAAGTGTTTTCTTGCTCTTTGCAGGTTGTGGCATATTGAAAATGATATTGATGGAACTCATCCTTATGCTCTTGATCACTCAAACACATAAGTACAAACTAAATACTTCACAAGCTGGAGATATATCGTGTCCCCATATACATAGCTGCTTTGGATTTGAACTTGTATGAATTTTGGCAGTGCGTTAGCCTCGTGCTAACAGGCAGAAAGGCTGTGACCATTTTTAGTGTCCCTTCTGGGTATTAGGGGCAGACAGGACTCATGTGAGATCGAGCGTACTTGGCTTTAACTGAAATGTAAAAAAAATATTAAAAAAGTAACTAGCTTTGAAGATGCAGCGCAGTCCAGCAGACATGGTTGAGAAAAGGTGAGAAAAGCCGATTTCGTTGTGGGGATACGCAAACCAGGCATGCGTTCATCACTCACGCACCGGAGAGCGGGAAGGTCGCTCGCCGCCGTCGCAACGTCAATCAGCGGAAGGACGCGGAGAGCCGAGCCGCTAACATGTCCGCTCCGTGTTCCGTATTATTTATACGCATGCAGAAACTCAGCAGACCTGGCACTTATTAATTCAGAGGGGACCGTCATGCTTGCCTTGAGCGGGCGTGTTTGGTGCGCCGTCGGTTGTCACAAGGTCTGGGGAATAAAAAGGCCTCGGCATAGGGACTGACGCACTCCCGCTGCTGAAATAACCAGCGCTATAATGATGTGTCCAGGCAGTCTCTGTGGGCCATTTGCCTTCTGGAATTCAATTCTTGAATTCGTCATTAACTTATGTAGTAATAAGATTCTGTTTTTTTATGACATTGTAAAATTTGTTTTATTCTGAGCCGTGAAACATTTCCTTGTCACTTTTTTTCAGTTCAGGAAACGACCATTTCAATTCTTTGTGCTGTATTCAAATTTAAATACTATATATTACTATATATAAATACTATATGCTATGTAATTTAAAATATTTTAAATATTTGCTGAGAAATATCACGTGTGAAACTGGGCCACAGCTGCATCAGGCCTTGTGTGAAATGTACTGTGTCAATATACTCTTCAATATACTGCAATTCAAAAGTATGTTGTCCCGGTTTTTTAATTTTGAAAGCTGTTGATTTGTGACCTAAGGCTCCACATTGTTCACTGTATTTTTTAAGCAAATATCCTTATCCAGGGTAGTTTGTGTTACGCAGTCTGAACCTGAACCCTGAGCCCCCTCGGTGGTGATCCCAGAGCCTCTCAGGTGGAGCAGACACGCTTAATCATTAGGAAGTGGTATGCGCCGTTTCCCCCAGGGGCCTGTATGGGCTGGCTTGTGCGCACTGTCCTACCCCCTGCTGTGGCGAGGTCCTCTCGAGTGATAGCAGCCGGGGGGGGTTGTTGACAGTCTTGACTGATCTTGTCCGCGAGATGTAAGGACAGGAGGTGGAGACGCTTAGATTAGAAATCCCGTCTGTCTGTCTCTCTCTCTCTCTCTGCCTCTCCCACTCTCTCCCTCTCCCTCTCTATCTCTTTCTCTCTCTCTGCCTCTCTTTCTCCCTCTCTCTGCCTGTCTCTGTCTTTCTCTCAGCTTGTGTCTTTCTCTCTCTGCCTTGCTTTCTTTCACCCTCTCTCTCTCTCCCTCCCTCTGCCTTTCTTTCTCTGCCCTCCTCCCTTTCTCGTTCTTTCTCTCTCTCACCCTCTGTCTCTGTCCCTCTCTATTTCTCCCCCTCTTCTTGTCTCTCCCTCTCTCTCTGTCTGTCTGTCTCTCTCTCTGCCCTGCTCCCTCTTGCTATCTCTCTCTGCCTCTCTCTCTCTCCCTTTCTCTCTCTCTCGCTCTCTGTCTGGGTTTCTCTCTCTCTCTCTGCCTTTCTCTCTTCTTGTCTCTCTCTCTGCCCTCCTCCCTCTCTCTTCTCCACTGGCTGATTGGCCAGTATCACTCCCCAGCCCAGACAAGTATTCCGATCACCTCGCTCTGGTCCCCTGGTAACGAACTGGTAAAGTTCAAAAAATATAATTTTTACTGAAGTAAATTACTTAATAACGAGGATAAAGTGCGGCAGAGGCTGCGCTGAGTCACCTGTCACCTTCTGAAAGATGAAAGCCGTGACACATTTAGACCGTAATAAACTTCTTTTATAGCCTGGTCTTAATCTACAGCATAGTTTCACTGAAGTTTTAAAGTAGATTGATTTAAAACCACAGTATTTCAAAGCCGGTAAAGACTCCATTTAAAATGTAACCCTGTTCTCCATAAAGGAAAACGGTTACGAGGTGTGAAGCCGGTTGCATGATGTTTCACTGCACCGCCTGATGGAAGAACCAGACAGGAATTTGCCATTAATGTGTCGTGTGACCGACTGTAGGTGTGTTCCATGAATTCTGTTGCATCTCCCACAATGCATCTGTGGTTTTCTGTGGTCGCGCCCGACACATTCATGCATCACAATCCCATGATCCAGCAGCTGTTGGCTGAAACGGTCACTAATGCACCCTAACCAATGAACTGCAGGGTTGGTAGGGCCATGAGGCACGATCATTAGCTGCAAAAGTTTTTGTTGTGGTTTTAGTGCCAGAGCTTTCCCCATTATGACAACACTCACACTGATGCAAAATGCCACCATGTCGGGTTAGGGGTTAGGGGTTAGGACCAAGACTTCCCAACTGACACTGGCGTTTGGTGGTATAAGTGCTTCCATCACTCACCTTTAGATTCTGCTCAGGTGAAACCACTTCAGATACTGATTTTCAGGCCTTGGTGCTGCAGATCCCCCTCCTTCCTTGAGAGAGTGGAGGTGAGTGAGCTTGAGTGGGGAGGACGGTCATGCCGGACGGTTGGGGACGGGGGGGGGGCACAGGTGCAGCGGGTGCTAACTGTCAGTGTGATCACAGGGAGAGGCAGTGAGCCAGACACTGCAGGAGACTGCGGGAGGGTGAGCCGGCGCCCTCTGCCTGTCATTGTGTGGCACTGACACCACGATTAGATCAGTGACCAGTTCCTAGAATGAGTTTGTCTCTCGGGGGAGGTGGGGGGGGGTGTTATTCCGTCCTGACCACTGTAAATATGTCTCGCGCACCCCCTCCCCCATGGTTTGATTTGACAGAGGGAAAGGATGAGACCGGGATTAATAGGGAACAGAAGGATAAAAAGATAAAAATGCAGGGCCCTAAAAGCTTTTGTGCGTCTTTCATCTGAAATGTCAAAGCCTGGCCTGATCTGCTTCAGCGTATCCCGGTCCGTCAGGCTTCTCCGAAACAGGCCGAGGGCCGTCTGTTCTGCCGAACGAGCTGCTGCGGGGGGCGGGTGCAGGGGGTGGGGGCGGAGACGAGGCGCAGAGGGAGCACTGACGAGGGCGATAAACAAGCTTTCTCCCCTCTCACCCCCAGGTTAAGAAGGCTTTCTTCGCCCTCGTGGCCAACGGCGTCCGAGCAGCTCCACTGTGGGAGACCAAGAAGCAGAGCTTTGTGGGTACGTACCTTCATCATCATCATCATCATCATCTGCTTTCTCCCCTGAGCAGAAAGAGATGCTCTGCTACATAGCTACGCATTTATTTCGCCTTTATTGATATGTGAGGGTCAATAGAGTAGAAGGCTGTCATTCACATTGAGCTTTCTGTGCCGCATCAAGGAAACGCATCACTACTCAAATCCATCTGCGGTTTAAAGGACCGGAGCTGACCAGAATCCCGATGTAACCCAGCATGCGGTACTTGCGAGTGTCTTCACGAGTTTGTTGGAAACTGTGTCGCTTCAAAGTGAGGCCGTGTCGCAATGGCGGGGGGGAGTCTGTGCCCCTTCGGAAGTGATTAATTATACCCCTCCTGCCCCCCCCAGCCCGGCTTTTCATACGCGGTTGAATGAGGTTAATCTGCGCAGTCATAAGTCTGTGTCACAGTCCCGTCACGCCCACGTCCCAGCGGAGACGCGGGGGCCCCTCCGCCGAATTCGCTCCGCGCGCACGGGGACGGCAGTCACGTTGCGGGGGGGGGGTGGAGGAGGAGGAGGAGGAGGAGGAGGAGGAGGAGGGGCATTTGGTGCCGTGCTTCAGCTTGTTTCCGGACGTTTCTGAGACGGAATCTCGTGGCGGGTTGTCATCTTGCTGTCTGTTTCCTGTGCGCAGGAGAGGCACTTATGCTGTCTCTTCTGTTTTTTTTTCTTGTCAGTATTTGTGCATGCGTACACATACATACACACACACACACTCGCTTTCTCTTACACACACATACACACGTGCATACATGCTCACATTCTTTCTTTCACACACACACGCACGCACGCACACACGCACATGCCCACACATACATGCACACACACACGCACACACACGCACACACACACATATACACACGCACACACATCAACACAGATTGTCTCGTTTAATAGGTATGCTTTCTGCAACAGTTTTGCAACAGAAACCTCTTCACAGACACTCACATTATTATTAGACTATCTTAGGCCTATCTATCTTAGGTCTTGAAGTGAGGATACAAGGTGCATTCGCTAACCGGCATCTGCGGACCGCGGTCTTGGTGAAATTGAACCCGATTGAGCAGGGAACGTGTCTCTGAGCCCATCGACGCCTCGGAGAGCGTGCTCAGATGAAAGCGGCGAGCTCCTCCCGAAACGACCAGATCCCTCCCGGTCGCGACCGTCGGGGCGCCTGTGTTTGATGGGCGGCTGAGTCGAGCGTGCGTGGGCGCAGGGCTCCGCATGAGTAAAGGTGAATTAGCATGCTGCTGCTGCTGCTGCTGCCGGCGGCGTGAGGAGGGAGGAGGCAGTAAAATGCACAGCGTGAAAAACGTGCACCTCAGCGGGAGCTGAGAGAGAGAGAGAGAGAGAGATAGAGAGAGAGAGAAGGAGAGGGGGGGAGTGGGGAGAGAGAGAAGGAGAGGGGGAAAGAGAGAGGGGGATGGGGGAGTGGGGAGAGAGGGAGAGAGAGAAGGAGAGGGGGAAAGAGAGGGAGAGAGAGAGAAGGAGTGGGGAGAGAGGGAGAGAGAGAAGGAGAGGGAGAGAGACAGAGGAGGAGAGAGAGAGGGAGAAAGAGAGGGAGAGAGAAGGAGAGGGGGAAAAATGGAGAGAGAGAGAGAAAGGGAAAGGGAGGAAGGGGGGGTGGAGAGGGAGAGAGAGAGGGAGAGAGAGAGGGAGATGGGGAGAGGGAGGGAGAGAGAGAGAAAGGGAGAGGGAGGGAGAGGGGGGTAAAGAGGGAGAGAGAGAGGGAGATGGGGAGATAAAGGGAGAGAAGCAAAGGGAAGGAGGAGAAAAAGCGAGCCACAGAGAGGGAGGGCAATAAAGATAGAGGGAATGGGAGAAAGAAATGGGACTAGAGGTGGAGACAGACAGACAGAGAGATGTGAGGAGAGAGAGAGAGACAAGACAAGAGGACAGAGAATCATACAAACAGAGGTGTGAGGGTGATAAAGAGAGAGAGATGTGGTGATAAAGATGGGGAGAGAGGAAGAGGTGATACAGGAGAGAGATATACACACAGAGAGGTGTGAGGTGAGAGAGAAATGGGGTGATAAAAATAGATGGGCAGAATGAAAGATGAACATAAAGCGAGAGAGACTGATACACAGACAAGGAGAGAAGAGAAATAACGAAAGAAAGAAAGGGTGAGTCAGGCGGGATTTTAATGAACCTCCTGTCTTAGTTCCTTGTCTGTGGCGTGTGTCGTCTCCGACGGTGGGCGGATGTTGAATAGGCAGAATTGTGAGACTTTGGTGATGGTGGTTTGGGGGGGGGGTGCAGTTTGTAGTCTGTGAGGTAAAAAATAGGAGCGCAAGCTCGTTTTCTCAGTAGTCGGCTTGTCTTCGACGCCTCCTGCCGAGCCAGGCACCAGGTAGAGCCCCCCACTTCCTCACGTCTGCCCCATGGGGTGCAGTTTGGAGGGGAGAGAAGCTGCCCCCCTGTTCCTGCATCCTGCTCCGAGCTCCGTTTGTCAGAGGGGTGAGACACACCCCCGCTCAGCCCGGCAGGAAGGCTCTGCCCCCACCCACCGCCATACAGAAGCTCTGGACGTTACATAATGGCCCCGGGGGGGGGGGGGGGGGGGGGGGGGGGAGCGGAAGCAGGGCTGCAACATCTGTCATCTCCCGTGCCCTCTGACACGCGTGTCCGCTCAGCCCGTCCAAAAGCGTCAGCTAGTGACGTCATCTGTCAGACCTGACCCCAATCCATCGCTCCTGGCTCGCCTGCAAAAGTCTTTTTTCCCGTGTGTGGCCAGTGTAGCATAGCGGTGAGGAGCAGGGCTTGTAACCAAAAGGTTGCTGGTTCAATTCCCTGCAGGGTCACTGCTGCTGTTCCCTCAGCCAAGGTACTTAGCCCAAAATTTGCTGAGTAAATATTCACCTGTATAAACGGATAACATGTAAAAACTGTAAACTGTATGTAAATTGCTCTAGATAAGAGTGTCTGCTAAATGACATTACATTACGTTATTGGCATTTAGCAGATGCTCTTACATTAAAGCACTTACTTTGGGTGGGGATTGAACCCGGGTCAACTGCTTGGAAGGCACCTATGCTTGCCATTTTACCACCAGTGCATCTAAATGAAAATAATGTAATAATGTAGTGTGATGCATCATGGCACAAATGCAGCCTCTGTGCTATTGTCGGCTCCTCTGTGGTTATCATTTACCAGGAACCTTTCTTTCCTGGCGTTAATTAGGCAGGGGTGCGATATCCCTGTGGAACACCTTCCTGTGGAGCGATGCCTGTGTCCCACATTCAGACTCGCTCTGACTCACCAGGCCTCTCGCGCAGGTGGGCGGGTTCCCTGCCCAATTACTAACTGAAGAGAGAGCAGCGGCGTCACCGAGCGCCTCCGTGGCGTCGCGGGAAAGGAAATCGACTTGCTACCGGGACGTTGTGGGTTTGAAGCCCCTGTGGCCCCACTGTTGCCTTGCCTGAGAAAGAGATGATGTGTCTGAGCTGCTACTACGCATAATACACATAAACTGCGTGAATAACACATAAACTGGGAACCATGGCGACCTGGACGAGGCCCATATGCAAAGTGAATGGATGATGATTTCATAAAGGGGTTAGTTAGTCAGTGAGGGGGTTACTGGTTGCTGTGGTTATTGTCCCAGGCAACTGGTGGGAGAACCAACAGACAGAGCAATAGAGGGAACAATAAAATACACACATCGGTGACATTGTTGTCATAGCTATGACAAAAAAGGTGATGCAAAGTCAATAAAGAACCTCCTTCTGGCAAACCCTGAATGGGTCATACTCCTCTGCATAGGAAGTGCTTTTCCCTTCTTGGGAGGTTGTTGTCACTTGGCTGTCTCTGGTACTTAAAGGAATTGGAGTCCTATCTTCATCTCCAGTCCCTGAGCTGGATAATTAATAAAGCAGTTCAAGCGCCTCGCTCGGTCGGTCATCGACAGGAGTGCCTGACCTAGGAGTCAATATGGCAGCCTCCTCCTGGTTACTGGTCTGGTTCCCTAACCGCTCCGGCACGCTGCCGTCTTGCTTTAGGGCCGCGGTGCGGATCTGTCTGCCATACGGAGTTTCAGCAGGGGCAGCTGTGAGGTCACCGGTGTGACCGGATGGGATCTGAATCTATGGGGACACTCGGAGCTGGAGGTCACAGGAGCAAAGCAGAGAGGGAGAGGGGTACAGTCTCAACGCAGGTCCCCTCCTGCCTCTGATTCAGCATCAGGGCTCCCTGCTAATGGTTAGCCTAGCGTGGGCTGTGACCATTACATTACATTACATTACATTACATTCGTTTAGCAGACACTCTTATCCAGGGCGACTTCCAGCACAAAAGAACAGAAGTGCACCCGTTCAAGTTGAATGAGCAACGGTGTCAGACCCGGTTAACAACTCTCCCAGACCAGTGAGTGTGAGCACAATGCCATTCAAGCACTACCACAAGTTAACTTGTGCAACATGACTACACATTCTAGAAACTAAAGGAAGCCAAGTACACACACTACCATACCTCACAGTCGTTAGATCATAGAATACAAAAACACATATGCACCTCATGCAGAGATTTAAACCGTTTAGTTTCAGACTGGGGGCGCGGGGGTGAAGGCGGTTTGGCGCACGGCGTGAGTGTGCGTTTAGCAGCTGCGTGTGTCTGTGTGAGTCTGTCTGAGCGTGTCCAGGAGCTGATTCACCCCTGGGGAACTCTGGATGGAGGCGAGCTTTTATTTACTGTGTCTTACTCAAGCAGCTCATCAGCGTCTGGGTTCTTTGTGTGCCAGTCCAGATTTATTCTGCTCTGCAGACTCTACCGCTCCCGCTGCCTCTCTCCCTCTCTCTGTTTCTCTCTTTCCATCTCTCTCTCATGCTCTGCTCTATCTTGATTTTTCTCTCTCTGCCTTGCCTTCTCCTTTTCCCCATCATTCCCATCTTTCTCCATTTCTCTTTCCTTCTCTCTTCCTCTCTCACCCTCTCTCTCCCCATCTTTTCTCATCTCTCTTTCTCCTCCCCTCCTTCTCTCTCTTCCTCTCTGAAGCCCTCTTTCCCTGTTCACCACCCTCTGTCCTATGTCTTCCTCTCTCAGTCCCTCTCTCTCTGTCAGCCTCTTTCCCCTCTCCTTCTCTGGCCTGGAGTCGTGCACATTGGTGCAGGTTTTACAGCGAAGCCAGGTTTACCCTCCTTTCTTTATTCCTGGCAGAGGAAAGCACTCCTCTTTGCCTGTGGCGTGAGAGGTGGAGGAGCGGGTTACAGCAGTACAGCAGTTTCGCAGTAAATCACAGGAGCGTTATCAGCCTTGAGAGGGGCAGGTTTATTTGATATCTGCTTGCGAGGAGGGGAGGGCACACACACACAGATGCACACATGCACACACACACGCGGACAGACAGACACAGACACGTACGCGCACACACCTGTAGGCTCTCACAGACAAAGACGCATGCGCACACACACACACACACACACACACACACGCACACACTTTCTCTCACATACACACACTCACCTCATTTACAGCTGTCAGAAAGAGCGTGTTACGGGAGCAGGAAGCTGACAGACAGACGTTGACAGAAGGCTCTTTTGTCTCCCCGCCTGCGGGTACTCCCCAGAGAGAGCCGCCCCCAGGGGAGACCCTTGTTAAACTCCCTAATGAAGCGCACGGGCGTCGCGTATCATTGCAGTCAGGCAGAGAGAACGGTGTGGCAGAGCGCCGTTCGAGAGCGCTGCCGCGGTGACGACGCACGGATCCCGCGGCTCTTCGGTCCCCGCGAGAGCGCGGGTGACGTGGTCGGCACGGTGACCTAATTACGCTGATGACGCTCCTCTGTGTGCACGAGGTTCCTACCGCCAGCCATTTTTCAACAGATGAACTCAAATAACCGAATACATTAGCTGTAGCTGTAACTAGGTCAGCGGTGTAGCGTAGCGGGAAGGAGCTGCGCTCATAACCAGAAGGTTGCTGGTTTGATTCCCCCGCCGGGGCACTGCTGCTGTACCCTTGGGCAAAGCACTTAACCCACAATTGCCTGAGTAAACATCCAGCTGTTTAAATGCAAAGCATGTAAAAGTCGCTCTTAATAAGAATCGCGTAACGTAACTAACCACAACCTTTTTTTCCTTCTTTTTCAGGCATGTTAACGATCACAGACTTCATCAACATCCTGCACCGGTACTACAAGTCGCCCATGGTACGTGAGCGCGCTTACTGGACTTCCCTCTGCTGGGTTTTGGAGGCAGCTGCTCCCGGTCCCTTTGAGGACGCTGTTTTGGAATCGGGGTGCCTGACACCGAAGAGGGGGTTGTGAAATGAGAGGCACTTATGCGGCGCACGGCACTGGTGGGGTGATAAATTGACAGCTGACCATTAGCTCGTCATCCCTTCGCTTAACCTGTGTTTGTAACTCCTGAACTGGAGTCCCAGCAGGGCTGTAGCTTTAAGGCTAGCAGTTTGTAGCTGTAACCTCCAGAGCAGGTGAAGGCAGAGGATGGTGTGCTGCTCTGACCGGCTGACGGGATGTGTTCAGGAGGGAGCTGTAGAGGCCTGAGGTGGAGTCAGGGCTGAAAGGGTGGCTGTGGGGGGGTGGGATGTATGGAAGTCTCCCTGCACCTTGGCCTTCTGAAAGCACGGGGCCAGACCGAGCTGGACACCTGGCCCAGGGGAGACCTGCGGTGTGTGTATGTCTCACTGCTGAGAGAGCTGTCCAGGTTCTGAACTGGTGTGAGTGTGTGAGTGTGTGTTTGTGTGAGTGTGAGCATGTGTATGCCTGTGTGTGCGTGTGTGCGTGTGTGCGTGCGTGCGTGTGTGCGTGCGTGCGTGCGTGCGTGCGTGCGTGCGTGCGTGCGTGCGTGAGTGTGCATATGTCTATGTGTAAGAGCGTTGGCTTCCCTGTTTAGTAAGTGTTGTGGGTGGGTTGAGGTGGTTGTTCAGCGTGAAGCAAGCTGCCCTTGGGCTTCTATTATCATTATTGATTTGCTTAGCAGATTCCATAAACCTCACCGGCTTGCATATCTTAACTTTTGACATATTGCCATTTACATGGCCGGATGCAGCAGGTTATTTACAGAGGCGGTTTGTTTACGCGCCATGCTCGTGGGTGTAACGCTAGCGCCCCCACCTGGCACCTGGGAGTCAAGACTGCCACCCTCCACCCCTTCCACTTCACACCACTGCCCTGGAACGGAGCCCTCTGGGTGGACCGGCCTCCACCAGACTCTGAAAGCAGCTCTGATGCTTAGACCGTACGTTAGCCAGGGGAACCTCCAGACGCATTAACAGAATACAAACAGTATAAGAAAAACAAAACCCATCTGCTCTCTTGAGCCAAAGCTGTTGAATCTGGCATTGAGCTGGGCCCTTGGGGTAGCACCCGGCTTTTTGCTGGTCGAGCTCTTCTCCGCAGTCCTGCGCAAGTCATTCTCTGGCCGTGGCTCTCCTCTAGGAGAGCAGCGCTGAAATAACGAGTTTGTTCCAGCGTCGCTTCACTCTGGGTCCCACGCCTCTATCCAGCGGGACTAATTTGGCTAAAGTTAAAAGTGGCCCTGAACAAAAAAATCACTGTGATCTCTCTGGAACAATCGAGCGCCCACAGACTCCAGGGCTCCAGCTCCGAGTGAGGGTATTTATAGAGGGGTGTAAACTGGTACAGCGTGGGAGAGCTGATGTTAATACTATCCATGCTTGTGAGGCAGCATGTTCATTAACATTTGAGGACTTTTATTTTGGTATCTCTCTCCTTCTGGGCAGGGAATTGTCTTTTTTTTTTTTTTTTCACTGGTGCGTCAGTCATTAAATCTGCTGCTGGAAGTCAGATAAATAATGACACCCGAAGAACATTCTGTTTTACATTTGGAATGAAAGAATGCTCCTAAAAACAGGCCAAGCAGGGCCAAGAAAGGCTTCTCCTCTGACCTCACTGCCGTCTCTTTGCATGTGCAGAACCAAACCGTTTAAAGGACATGGTCATTGTTAATCTGCCTTTGAAAGCAATAGCGCTGAAATTATTGTGCTTTCTCAGTCCAGTGCTTCTCTTTCAGGTACAAATCTATGAGTTAGAGGAACATAAGATTGAGACATGGAGAGGTATGTGTGTTATCCATGCATGCAGGTGAATACTTGAACCCAGGGCTCATGTAAGAAAGCCCTAGCTTTTTTTTCCCCCTTCAAAGCTGTAGTGAATGTTGCATTTCAAAGTGCAAGGTTCTCATCCTTTCACTTGATTCATTTGTTCTGTTGAAAAGTAAAGGTTGTCCGTGGGGTCAAGCTACATTTTTGGTCTTGTTATGAGGGTAGTGTAAAAAAAAAAGGCTCTGATAGTTTATGTGAGGGGGTCCCCTAAGTTTTGTGAGGCAAAACCAAACTCCAAGCATTGCCTGGGATACAAGACCACAGAATAAGACTTGTCACTAATAATACAGAGTTATCATTAAATCCTATAATTGATTTGAAGGGATCCAGATTTTATGAAGAAAAAAAAAAGCATGTTAGGGTCCTTTGATTGATTATGATTGCGGGGTGTGAGGGGTGTATTATTCTAAGTTCATTGGTTACTAGAGTCATTGAGGACCACAAACAATATTGTTGGGAACCGCTACTGACCCCATTCCCATCTTTGTTCAGGAGCCTCTGCTTTGGGTAGACAGAGGAAAAAAGGCTGAGAGGTTTATCTTATAGTGGCGGAAACTTCCTGATTACATTTAAATACAATACAGATGCATCAGTGGTGTCCTCTCACCTACATGTCTTAGCAGGCAGAACACAATTACAGTGAATGGCACTTCAACAATGACACTTTCACGTGTACCTTTTGACAAACTGATGGGTAAGCATGGTGTTCTTCTCTTTCCTACAGAGCTGTATCTACAAGAAACATTCAAGCCTTTAGTAAACATATCCCCCGATGCAAGGTAAGGAATTTTTAGATTTTTAATAACATGAGAAAAGCTCAGTGTGAGACAGTTTTCATTCTGTCAGCCTTCCCATTTCTTTAAACCTTTCAAGGAAACTGCCAAATGCCTGTTTTTCAGCTGGATTGGGTTCGGTGTGTGAGCAAACACCTTCCTGTGTGTGCGTTTTCGCTCTGTTTTTCGGCTGGGAGATTTCCCCAGGAGGGTGAAGCTCCTTGCCCTTCTCCGCCGAGCGCGCTCTTATTTTAAAACCACTGAATAATTAAAGAGTCTTCTGCTCAGGAGGCGCATAGATGAGGTTCCCTCTCTGAGGAAATGCAGCTCAGAACAAGGCCTCTCGCAAGGCCTCTGTGGGGCTGAGGGCGTTCTGTTGGAAAAACCTAACTCTATAGCACTGTTCAAATAGAGCAAAAACCGAACAGGGCACTGGTTATATAGGACACAACTCCCCCTGCTCCCCCACGCTGTCAGCGGAACAAAAGGACAGGAATAGGAGTTAGTTAAGGTGAATGTCACGCTGAGTGAAAAACACCTCCCGGTGCCATGGGAGCTGTCAGAGAGTCATGGGATAGCTTATCAGCATTCGTACTGGAAGCGGGAGATTCTTCTAGAGTGTTCTAGACCAGGTTTGACCCAGTGATAGATTGACTCACATGACAAGGCTAGCAGGGCTAAATTGCCTGTTCACATCAGAACACCTCTAAGGCTACGTTCAGACTGCAGGCTTTAATACTCAATTCCAAATTGTTGCTCAGATCAGACTAACTGTTTACATAAATTTTTGAAAGTTGCCCATATCCAATATCAGTGTGAATGCACCTCCGTCCTGAAATGACCCGCATGCCTATATAAACAACAACAGAAGATGTCATGTCTGACTAGTCATGCAGAATTGTAACGACGAGAGTTACCTGTGGCATGCAAGGTGACATATAAATCACCTGGGCCACGTTAAACACGCTCAGAACTGACTCTGGTTTTTCCAACAGTGTGAATGGCAAAAAAAAAACACACTTTTTAGCTGTGGTCTGAACGTAGCTAATGCTGCTTTTGGGCCTGTACAGTGTGCTGTATAGTGCTTTCAGTGGTGAAAAGCCATGACTGCAAACTCCCTCGGCTAAGACGTGGCTTGTTTTTAGGGCCGTTTCTTCCCTTCTCCACCAGCAGTCTCTTGGGGATGTCGGTCTGTGAGATCCCACTTAAACTCACCTTGCCGAATGCCTTGTTCAGTTAGTTGTTTATGTTTTTAAGGTTTAGCTGACCTCCGGTTCAGTGTGGCCCAAATTATTTGTTCTATCGAAAAAAAAAAATCAAAACACCTGTTTGTGAAAGGGATTTACTGTGACTTTTGCCATATGTTTGCCACACTCCACCGACTAAAATGAGGTTTATTTTGTTTGGTTGAGGTTTGGGGTGTGCTGTAACAGACTCTAAGGTGTGGAAACAGCCAGGAGATCATTATGTTAACTCCCAGAGGGATGTTGTGCCCTGGTGAAGCAGGAGCAGGAAGGTGATTACCGTAGTGTTTTGTGTGTTTTTTTGGTTTGTTTTGCAGTATATTCGATGCCGTGTACTCACTGATCAAGAACAAAATCCACCGGCTGCCCGTCATCGACCCCGTGACCGGGAACGCACTTTACATCCTCACACACAAGAGGATCCTCAAGTTCCTGCAGCTTTTCGTGAGTGGAAACGGCCTTAGCGACGACCGTAAGGGAGAGCGCTCGTAACGTGGAGATGATCCGTTTGAGGGCTGCGTGTGGAAAAATTATCGGCTCTGTTTGATGGTCTTCATGTGTACTTTATGTGTCCTCTGGAAGCTGGTGTAACATATTCTCAAAAACACAAAAGGTCATAGGTCAGTTATCCTTGATAAAGTCCTCTGAAGACACTATGTCACCCTGTCTTGGAGACCCGACTTTAATTGAATTTCATGATAGGACCAGAAATGGAATACATGGTTTAAACCCAATGATTTGGGAGTTACCTGTGGTAGTAAGTTAACGCTCCTCCCAGTCAGTTGTTTTTTTTTTTCTATTTTCATATTTCTTGACTTACCAAGTTATTCAATCAAGTCAGTCAAGACATGCTTATTTAATCAGATTACAATCCAATGGGGGTCAGAGAGAAGGTAAAGAAAAGAGAAAACAAAAGGAGAGATTGGGAGAGAGGAGAGATAAGTGTTGAACAGCGAGAGAGAGAGAGAGAGAGGGGGAGAATGCAATGGAGAGAAGAATGTGGAGGGCAAAAGAGAAGGGAAGAATTAAGGAGCAAGAGAAAGGTAGAGTGGGGAGCCAACATGGAGGAAGAGAGAGTGAGCACTGGAGAGAGATAGGGATGAGTGAGATGGAGAAAGGAAGAAGATAGGGATATGGAGAGAGGGAGAGAGGTTGTGGGAGAAAGAGATGGAGGGTGGGGAAGAGAAAGAGAGAGAGATGGAATGTGGGAGAGAGGGAGATGGAGAAAGGCAGCACATGGAGAGGGTGGGAGTGGGAGAAGGGACACTTTGACAGGATGGAGTGTCTAATCTGACCCCAGAGAGGATTAGTGTAATCTATCTCACTGCCCTCCGATCCCTGTCCGCTGTCTCTCCCCTGCTCCCCATGACCACTGCGGAACACACACTCACGCACTCACACACACTCACGCGCACGCTCTCGCACACACTCGCACACACTCGCACACACTCGCACACACTCGCACACACTCGCACACACTCGCACTCACTCGCACTCACTCGCACACACTCGCACACACTCGCACACACTCGCACACACTCGCACACACTCACGCACTCACACACACTCACACACACACACTCGCACATACTCGTGCACACACACGCTCACACTCACACACACTCACGCACTCACACTCACACACACACACATACGCTCTCACACATTCGCACACATTCGCACATACTCGCACACACACGCTCACACACACACACACACACACTGACACACACACACACGCTCTCACACACTCGCACATACTCGCACACACACTCACACACACTCACACACACTCACACACACACTCACACACTCACTCACACACTCACTCACACACACACTCACATACACGCTCTCTCACACTCACACACACACACACACACACACATACACACACACACACACGCTCACATACATGCTCACACACACAGACGCACGCCACACACACACACACACACACACACACACACACACACACAGGAGAGAACATGGCACACAGCCTACCACTCGCACATTAAGAGCCTGCACAGTGAAGCTCTAAGGCTGTAGAGCTAGAGCAGACTGGTTCCCTTACTTTGAGAGCACCAGATGGTTTTCCACTGTATAGTGGTATATAGTGTATAGTGTTGGCCCCTGTCTGCTCTGTCCGTTAGCATTACTGATCCTGGCCCCTGTGCAAGGAAGCTGTGGGCGTAACTGTAGCAACACTATAAATATAGTTAAACACAGAAATGAGGAAACGGCACACTGCCATCACTGATAACATCAAGCCACCATAGGCAGTCAGGAGTAATTTAGAGTTGTTTGGGGAAAACCACATTGACTGCCATTAATAGCCATTGACTGCAGACAAAACCCAGGCAGTCAGATTGATCCAAGCAGATACAAGCATCAAGTGGGACAATATGTGCTACAGCTGTGGGAAAGCAGTGGAAATACAATACTACTCTGTACTGGTCCCAGCCTGGTTCCAGCTCTGAAGTGGAAAAGTGCTATAATGAGCCAGCCTGGTTCCAGCTCTACAGTGCAAAAGTGCTATAATGAGCCAGCCTGGTTCCAGCTCTACAGTGCAAAAGTGCTATAATGGGCCAGCCTGGTTCCAGGTCTGAAGTGGAAAAGCGCTATAATGAGCCAGCCTGGTTCCAGGTCTAAAGTGGAAAAGCGCTATAATGAGCCAGCCTGGTTTCAGCTCTACAGTGCAAAAGCGCTATAACGAGCCAGCCTGGTTCCAGCTCCACAGTGGAAAAGGGCTGTACTGAGCCAGCCTGGTTCCAGCTCTACAGTGGAAAAGGGCTGTACTGAGCCAGCCTGGTTCCAGCTCTAAAGTGGAAAAGCGCTGTAATGAGCCAGGCTGGTTTCACCTCTACAGTGGAAAAAGGGGTCTAATAAGCTAGATTAGAGGGAAAGGGCTATAATGGGCCACCATGGTTCTAGCTTGACCACATCAGGGCTGGCAGCTCAGAGGGAGATGAGGAGAGTCATGGCGAGTCTTGTGGAGTCAGAGTGAGTCATGGCAGGTGTGCTTGCTCCCAGGTGTGTGAGATGCCAAAGCCCGCCTTCATGAAGCAGACCCTGGAGGAGCTGGGGATAGGTACCTACAGCGACATCGCCTTCATCCACCCCGACACGCCCATCATCAAAGCGCTCAACATCTTCGTGGAGAGGAGGGTGTCAGCCCTGCCCGTGGTGGACGAGTCAGGTACGCTCGGGGGGGTTGGGGGTCGGGGGTCAAAGGGCACATCTTCCCTTGTTTACCATGTGCTTCTGATGTGTGACGTACAACAGAATCTTGAAAAGGACTGTGTCAGCTATTCAGATCATTTTATATTTTAAGTATTTTTCTTGTCTCTCCTTCCAGGAAAGGTTGTTGATATTTATTCCAAATTTGATGTCATAGTAAGTACACTTAAATTCAGTGCTACTCTTTGTTGCAGTGTTGTTTTTTTTTTTTTTTTGCTTTACTTGCTGCTTTTTCTCCACCACGACTGATTTGCTGTAGCGTATTGACTTGAAAAGCCATAGATAAATGAAAATGTTGCACAGAGTTTTTAACTTGGCTCCATGGCTGCTTGGTCACATGGCAGAGTGTGGGAATGTGGGAAGCCTCTGTGGGTGTGCGCGGCTGGACCGTCAGTGTTTCTCTCTGCTCAGAACCTGGCCGCTGAAAAGACCTACAACAACCTGGACATCACGGTGACCCAGGCCCTGCGGCACCGGTCACAGTACTTCGAGGGGGTCATGAAGTGCAACAGGCTGGAGACGCTGGAGACCATCGTGGACAGGATAGTGAAGGCGGAGGTCAGCTGCCTCTCACAGCGTGTAATACTGCTGCATGTAGACACACACACACAGACACATGCATGCACACACACAGACACATATACATACGCACACACATACACACACACACAGACACACATATACACAGATACAGACACACGCACACACACACACACACACACACACACACACACACAGACACACACACACACACACACACACACACACACACACACACAAACAGACACAGACAGGCACACAGAGAGCCCCACAGGCCGACACAAGTGGACAGGCTTGCAGAAAGACACACACACAGATGCTACACACCCTACAAGCTGGAGTCAGCAAAGGGTACCAATTAAATGAGATTTCAAAAGCTCCATGGAGTCCCCATACCCCATACGTGTGCTTTGCTCAGTACAGAAGCAGGCCCTCATAGGCCTGTACCCACAGTGAAGCCCGCAGCAGCTGAGCTCTGACCTCTGCCCGCAGGTGCATCGGCTGGTGGTGGTGGATGAGAACGCCTGCATCGTGGGCATCGTCTCGCTGTCGGACATCCTGCAGGCTCTGGTGCTCACGCCAGCAGGTATAGATGCTCAACATTCCTAAACCTCTGGACACTTGACCTCTGACCCCCTCCCAAGGGCCCCACAGGTAGGGCGTGGCACCTTCCCCCCTAACCCCCCTCCCCGCATCTGGATTGCCGTGCCCTTGCCAGCCGTGGAGTGCGCGTGCGTGTGTGTGTCTGCATGTTTGTGTGTGTGTGTGTATGTGCGCGTGTGTTTGTGTGTGTGTGTGTGTGTGTGTGTGTGTGTGTGTGTGTGTGTGTGTGCGTATGTGCATGTGTTTGTTGTGTGTGTTTATTTGCGAGTGTATGCATATTTGCCTGTGTGTGTGTGTGTGTGTCTGTCTGTGTCTGTATCTGTGTGTGTGCGTGTGTGCGTGCGTGCGTGCGTGTGTCTGTGCGTGTCTGTGTGTCTCTGTATGTCTGCGTGTGTCTGTCTGTGTGTGTGTGTGTGTGTGTGTGTGTGTGTGTGTGTGTGTGCGTGCGTGTCTGTGCGTGTGTGTGTGTGTCTCTGTATGTCTGTGCGTGTGTGTGCGTGTGTATCTGTGTGTATCTGTGTGTGTCTGTGTGTGTCTGTGCGTGTGTGTGTCTGTGTGTGTGTGTGTGTGTGTGGGATGGTGTGCTGTTGAGATACTAACCCAATCCGTGCCCCTAATAAAGACAGCATCATCCACATCGTCACCATAGTGACGGACCGCCTCGCCCTGTTTCCTGCCTTTGCTTCATTTACTCTGCTTAATTAGAGCCGATGCAGATGTGATTGCTGGGAAGAACGTGTTACAGCAGACACTGTCTCTGCCGTGCCTTTCCACATGAGTGCCACAACACAGGGTCAGGTGAGGACACAGATAACGCAGTCTGAAATAGCACAGGTAGAATGTGAGCACTGTTCGGCAGTCAGATGTCAGATGAGCTCCATTTAGCACAGGGTCAGGTGAGGGCACAGGTGAGTCTGAGGCAGCACAGGTACAGTGTGAGTGCTGTTTAGCACAGGGTCAGGTGAGTGTGCACAGGTAGAGTGTGAGGGGTCTTTAGCACAGGGTCAGGTGAGGGCACAGGTAGAGTGTGAGGGGTCTTTAGCACGCTGCAGTCCCAGCTCCTCTGTCTCAGCCCCTGTGAAACCACGTGCCTCCAAAGACAGGCACACATCTGGTACAGACAGTTCCCTCTCAGCACGCCCCAAACCTGCCCAGCAACCCTCTAAAGACACCGCCCCCATCGTGCCTCTGCTGCCCCCTGCTGGTGCTCTGGTGATGCGCGACACACCTCTGATCAGCAGAAGAAGGTTTTGTTTCTCTGAGGATACACCCTGTCCTGTCCCGCCGGCGGCTCAGAAACCTGTTCGGCTAGTTTAACGGCCACGGTCACGGCTCTGCTGGGAGTAGGACGCACACCCAGGACAGGACCCAGAGCGAGCCGAGGGAAGGGGACTCAGGGGACACACTCTGGGGACGCTGCGCATGACTACAGACTAACTGCGTGTGCGCTTGGGTGCAGAGATTTTGCTTTAATTCTGAAGGTTAGATGCTTGACCTGCTAAATGATACACATGGGGTCATGGCTGTCTGGCCTCTGTGTACATAGAGATTCAGGTGTGAAATGGTTATGCCTTTGAAAACATGAAGCTGTATTTCGTCTGTGTTTATATTTTGGATGGTATAAATTTTCTGTCATTTCAGCAGCCTTTCGTTTTTTACTGATCATATTTCAGAGACATGTCAATGATTTGATTGATAACATAAGTGGTATACAGACACACACACACACACACACACACACACACACACACATGCACATGGAAGAAGCACTGAGATTGGCTTCCCTGCACATCTGTGAAACGTCTCCTTCCTGTCAGGAAGGAGCGGTGCATGCGCGCGCTTGTGAAATGAGTCCCCTGGGGAACACTGACCCCTGTTCATCTTTGTGTCTCGTCTCCTGCAGGTGCCAACAGGAAGGAGAGCGAGGCGGAGTGAAGTGGTTGCTGGGATACGCGACACGATGCTGCTGTGGGGGGAAGAGATGAAGTGGAGAGTGGGCGGGGCCAAGGCCCGGGGGCGGCGCCTGCCATTGGCTGAGGATAAGATGGGGCTGGGTCCTGAACTGTGTGCTGTGATAAGGGAGGGAAAGGAAGTGATGGGCGGGGGCAGAACCGGCAGAGTGGGGAGCCTAGGGATTGGTTTTTAACATTTAGGGGGAGGGACGGGGGGAGGGGCCTGCCTCTCTTTCTCTCGGTACTGTAGGGGAAGTCAGTTTTCAAAACCATGCCTTTTTTTTTTTTTTTTTTTTTAAGATGTACACCCACATTACCTCCTGGTGTCAACGCACACCCTCAACACCCTAAATAATCAGATGTGCTTTTTTTCTGTTGGGCTTTAGTGGCAGGGCATTTGTATTTATTCTGAGGGTGTGTGTTTTTATTTGCCTCCCTCATCGCTACTGTATTATCATCGCAGAGACACTTGAGCTTTGTGGCAGAGTTCGCGCAAAGGCTTTGACCCGAGCGGACAATCCGGTCTGGACCGGTCACCCAATCAGCACGTATCGAATCCCCCGCAATCCTCTGCAGTTCCTCTGGGGCGGGGCGGGGGGGGAAGCCCCTGCCACATGATGTCACGGTGACAGGAGGTGGAGCCATGCCAAGCCCCCCCCATGTCATTAGTGCCTTCTGTCCACCAGAGTCGCCCATCACCGGCTGCTGCTATGGAGATTGTTCCAGAACACCCAAGAACCCGAATGTGAAAGTCTTCAAAACCAAAACGATTTCAGAATGTGGGATGTGGCGTCACTAACTGAGTTAACAGAGTTTATACTCAAATTCAAGATTTAAGATTTTTTTTTTCCTTTCTTTCTTTTAAAGAATCTAAAGTTTTGATCTGCATTTTCACGAGATGTCTGGGAAAAGAAATGCTGTAAAGATATTAAATAGATATTAAAAAAAGAGCTTTATTTATTTTTTTTAAATAGCGATTTCTTTTTTTGTGGAATTAACTTGAGTTGGTTGATGGTGAGTCTATGCATTAAGATGACGGTAAAGTACTTTTAATGTTAGGCACAATGCAAAAGGCAGCAGATACTCAAATGTCCACGGCGTATTTGTTCTCTGATTCACCCGGAGCATGCAGCAAAAAGAAGTCTCTCGTACCCTGTACCGACCGATCAATCGAACTGTAAATAAGAAAAGCTCACACCGAGGAAACTAAGTGCCAGAGAAAGGTATATTTTTCTGTGTATGAAAAAAAAAATGTCAAATCATGTTGTTTGTAAGACTGCAGATTTTAATTTTTTTTTTTCTTTTTTTTTGTAAATTTTACTGTGGCGTATATTGTTTGTACGGTTTCAAGGACGGAAACGTTTTATCCATTGAAAAGTGCACATAATGGGCATGATAATGACACTATAACGGTAATACATATTGTAGTTTTTTTTTTTTTTGGTTTTTGTTTTCTATTTTTATTTTGCTGATTGATTAAATAATAAATGATGCTACTGAATCTTCCTATCTGTGTTGCATGGCTCTGTTTTCAGTGTGGCACACAGGCATATGGTTGGGAAGATAAACTGAGATGTTTAATATCACACTTTGCACATGGCCTCCATTCCAGTATGTCTGTAACATTACCTCATACCCGAGCTTCGGTCCTTCTCACATGCCTCAGAACATGAAACATTCCCGTGGTAAAAAAAGGTGTCATTTTTATTAATACTACTGCTGACAGTAGTATTACTACTGCAATAGTTAACTTGTCATCGGGGTCATCTGGATCAATAACCCTATCAGCTTATCGTCTAGATCAATAAACCTACCGGGTACCCAGCGGCCAGATTTTCATTAAATACTTTGTGTTAAATATGTAACATTGTGTTAAACGGCAGCTGTGATGCATCTGGATTGTGATTGGAGGGTGATGACACGTCACACTGGGACTTTTCCTGACCGCTCTGTGACACAGCTTCTCATGGCCGTTGCCTTGTGCCAGGCGGCCCAAGCTGCAGACGGGGCTTGGTTAGCGCTCGGACGGAAGGCACGCTGGGAAAACCAGGTTGCTGCTGGAAGTGGTGTTGGTTTTGCCTCGTTCAGAAGCGCTGGCCAGTGGCCAGTAGGAGGGGTATATTGATTAAGCAAAACCAGTGACAGGGACGCTGTGATGGAGCAGGTGTGGCCTTGGCTGAGACAGGGGCTCTGGTTTCCTGTAGTCATTAAGGACCTTATTGCAAAGAGTAAGAGGAAGATCCCAGTGTCCTGACTGAATTCCCTGTTTTGCCACCCATTCCCCCTAGATTGGATACACAATCTATCTGCCCTCTTTTCTGTTGGTTTCACCCCAAAAAAAGAAAGCAGGTCTGAGCTGACCGTTCTGTCTGATGTTTTCCCTGATAACTGAACCAATCACCCAGCCCAAACAGAACAAGGTAAGCGGATTCCTTTCTTCTTCACACTTTACGCTTGTGTGCAGGCTTGTGGTGTTTCTGCACAGTTTATTGGTTTATTTTATTGGTATTAGTTTAGCACTCACTTTACCACGTGGCTTTTACATGTAACATTGATCACACTTTTCAATATTGTTTACAGTCAGCCCTCTAAAATTGCATATTGAGCAGTTATATATACTCTGTTTTTTTTTTCATACCTTGTACCTGGCCAGTTTTAATCTCATAGATGTATACTTAATCCCGTGTGTGTGCATACTCGGGTTAAGAGCATAGCATCAAACAGTCCCGAGGGTTTCCAATTATCAGTAACTATCAACAACAAATTGCCACGTTACTGAGGGGCGCACTTATGCCTGCACTGTTTGTGTGTGGTGCGCTCTGAAAGCAATGCTGCCCCCTGGTGAAAAGTAGCGGCATTACAGTAGTTGCCGACAGCCGTTTCGCATACCATAGTGCCGTTGTTGCGGGGAACATGGTGTCTGGTTTTAGTTTCACTGTAGACCATGCTGCTTCCCTGTGTCTAGTCACGTCGCTTCCGGGGTTATTTAAGAACACAAGAGACGTTTGCATCCAGCCATAGTATTCAGTGAGAGTCCATACTGGGATTCTGTGTATGATATGGTGTTCTGGATCCCAGCAGGGGATCAGTGACAGTGACCGCCCGGTTACTGTGTGCCGAACATCTAAATTACACCTTTACTGCCCGATTGAGGTATAGCAGTTTTCTAGGGACAGATTTTTCCCGACTCTTTTAAGTTCCATTTGACGCTCGAGTAACGTCTGGCCAACGATTTTCCTAGAAATCTATTTCGTGTCTGTGCGCTTAGCCCGGATTAGTTTCAGTTTTGTAGAGCACAATTATGTTTCGCTTTTAGGTGCCGTTTGTCGACTCTGGATCAGCGATCACGATCGTCCCGAAGCGGTCTGATAGCCTAACTGTCATGAGTGGCACAGGTAGTAGAACCACAGGGTCGATACATTTTCTGCCCCAGGAATTGCTGTTATTTTAGTTTTACCGTATGTTCCAAAGTTAAAGCATTACTTTATCAACGCCTGCATTCCCTTAGGGGCCATTTATTTAAATATCTTCGTTTTTAGCCGCGCCACACCCTCGGGTACGTTATGTTATAGCTGGCCCTTATCCGTCGGGCAGAACTGAATCCATTCACCTCTACAGCGGCGCTCATCGAGCAAAAGTCAAAGAGCCAAGATAATGAGATATTCATAAAATTTAATAAGGTCATGTTGCGCCTCTCACGCCGGGGCAAAATTAATACCCTCCGCAATTTAATTCGGAATAATTCAAGAAGCACGTACAATTTCTCCCCGATATTTGCTTTGCGCTGCAAGTACTCTGGTGAATACGATTAATGATACGCATGTGGAGACGAATTACTTACGAATTGCTTACAGGTATTCTCAGCTATGATTCCCAAAACTTCGCTTTTACGGAGGTTTTACGCTGTGCCGTTGTGATACACTGATACCGGCTGCTGCGGATCGCGTCTGGCAATGTGCGGGCTGAGGCAAGCGCAGCCTACTCTCGCCTGGACCAGTTCCTGGAACCCTCCTATTGGTCGCTTTACCTGATAGCGATAGGCACCTGACTTAAAATTTAACAGACCCCCTATATAAATGTTCCATTCGCCGCCATAGCAATAGCACGTACACAACTTTCAGGCACCCAAGGACATTATAAAGGGAAAGAGAGGTAAATATATTTACATCGCCATTTAATGTAAATAACACGCTGTCTATTTGTCAGGGTGAGTTTCACAATTGTTTTTTAATGACATCATATTTAAGTCTTCTTATAGATAATGATGTAGCTATAGCATAAATGTATATACAGTATATACTAACAACATGAAGTACTTCCGATATAAACAACCCCTACAGTTTCCTTAAAAAGACTATCAGTTTCATCACTTGCTGCAACCTGCGACTTTAACCGATAACATTAGCCTATTTACTGCGCAAAACGAATATTTTGGGGCTATTTTATAATCGATTTCGTGTTCTGTGATGATCGAGGGTAATGAATGCGCGGAGACGAAGATCGGTTCGTCGTAATTATGAGTTAAACGCTCAGCGTTTGAAAACATGGGTTGCAGCTCACACCTTTGGAAGCGACATTCCATCCGGCAGGTTGCCGAGTCTTTCTGCTCTCCGAACTTAACTGCGCATCTTTTCACCAGTAAGGTGAATCCAGCGTTCCGGCACCTGTAGGTTACGTTTAAAAAACTTAAGTTTTGTCTGAGTTTAAATGTCTCTCTTACTGGCTAGCCTTGCTGTAAACCTGTATTAATTGCTGTGTTAGTTCACGAATAATTAATATCCATGCATAACCACGGTCAGTGGCGGTACACCTCGATCCGTGCACGTCCTTTCGCATTTTCACAAATGTGTACGCGAGGGAGTATCTGAGGTTATCGTAAGCATTGCTATAGAATGTATGCAGCATATGGATATGATGTCATGCCTCAGCTATTTCATTCTGCCGCGGTATAATTTTAGCAACTAATGCAGAATCCAATATGCTACGTGACATCCTGCACATTGTATGTGCCCTACTCCGCGCATTGCTCTACACCCATACGACAAAACGATACCGACGAGATGGCACATCGGGGGGAAAACACACACACAATGCTTCCTGATCTGGGTGTGATAACCCGCGAAGCTTGTTGTTTGCTTAGGATCCGATTCGCGTATTTAGGTGTCCCTCAACAGGTCCTTACCATGCCCTCCGTGGGCGGGGAGACGATGAGAGAGATTGATCCCTCTGTTTTGATCCGGTGGCAGTGACCTTGTGTTGTTAAGTCGTGAAGCAGAGGCACAAGGCCGTTCTACAAACGTAATTGTAAAAACTGAAAATAGGTCAATTAATAGACACTTTGGACACGCGGTACAACTTTTTTACTCAATAGAAAATGCATTTTTTCTGACGCACCAGTGCATTAAATGTACCGATAAAAATCATTTACATACAAAGAGTGGGATTAGGAAGAAGGAATTTCTTCAACTGTCAACTGTTCCTAGCTTCCATGTTTGCGAACACGAACTATTGGTCCTGTTTGCAGTTTTCAAGGAGAGTGTGTTGTAGGTTTGCTTCAGGGTAGATGGGAAATTAGATGAGTAGAATCAAATTTTAGCCACTGCACCACCAGAGACATCCGTAATTAACTTGTATGTGGTCACTTGCTGTGCACATTTTATGTAGTCAATGTCGATGAAGACGTTTCACTTTTCCTGACAGAGGCTTGGTGACTTTAGAAACTGTTTCTTTTTTTTCCAGTCTGACATAGTGGGCAGGAAATGAACAGAAGGCTAATAGGTTCCATTTCATCCACATTGGGGCACTGCTGTTGTACCCTTGGATGAAGTACTTACTCTAGCTTCAGTAACTGACCACCTGAAATGCTATGTGAAATTATTATTGGAATTTGTAGCAGTATTATAATTGTTGTACATTATTGTATTTTGCCGTGTTTTAGTGAATCATAATTGGAACAGCGTGTTTTTATTTTTACTGACGTGATATGGTGTGAGGGATCAGCAAGTGTGAAACCAATTTCAGGCTTTTCTAGTCTAGCCCTTTCTACAATGGCCACTCAAGAACCAGAGGTATTCTGTTTAAATGCAACCAGAAAGTTGGCTCATTCCAGAAAATTCCACCATCCTCCACTGCTATGGATGTTCTACCCCTCCCCCACCCATTCCTGCACATTCATAATGAGCCAGCAAGTGAGAGCACTTATGACTTCATCGCTGGCAGAGATGTGAAGCTCAGAGAGCTGCTTATCTGGTCTGAGTAAATAGAATGTCTTTGCTGGAGCTGGCGAGGCGCTGCGTGGCCCTGCTCCGACCAGCACTGACGGTGGTGTTCTGTGCCCTTTGACCTTTGCCCCTGTCCAGATGCTGACCTCACGCGCGCTCGTGTGCGGGCTGCAGCGCAGTCTCTGGAGGGGCGTGTCCACCACCAGCCAGGTGCAGGCCGCCCACGCTAAAGGTGAGGTTCCGCCCCTGTCACGCACACACCCACGCCGCACCACCCTCGCACGTCTCCGCGGCCAGAAAGCCCTGCTGTGACGCCAGACCGCCGAGTCACGGATCGGGCTTTAGCCCTGACGGACACACGCGTCTATGTGACCTGGTTTTGAATTCTGGCTGTGGAAGGACACGCACTGATCCTGATGGGGTCTTTTTTTTCTGCAGTGAAGACTGCAGATCAGGGAATCACATGCACACACACGCCGGGCATCGTGCCCAGCATCGTTTGACTGGCAGGGCTTAATCCCCCGTGCGGCTCCGGGGCTGCGCTGGCTCAGAGACAGCGGCGGTATTTATCTCCGCCTGCAGAGGTGGTATTTACGGGCCCAATTGTGCCTGTACACCGGAACGGCCAGCAGGGGGAGCCAGATCGCAGTGTTGAACGCTTGTCCTTGCGTGAACCCTGAGAACGAGGACGATGCTCTCAAAGGTCATATAGAGGAGGAAGTAACTGCGGTATATATATACAGTAACAGGTCTGACCGCACCGTGGATGTCTATTGAATAATTTACACATGCACAGACATGTGGAAACTCGAGTGGAATGAATGAAATAAATAATACCAGATTCAGAGAACCTTCTGGAACATGGCTGTGCTCTCTCCCTATTGAACAAATGTACATGCTGCAAAGATTGCCTTTGTGGTATTCCTTTTCACAGACTTGAAAACACATGTTGTGTGTAATATTCAGCGGGTTCCTTCTCCTCTGCAGTGATAGTGCCCTCGTGTTGATGCACACACCTGACTGAATGTGAAAACTAAACACGATATAAGAAAAAATGTGCATATTGGATCATTCTTTCTTATATAACAGTCTTACCTTAATAGCTGTAATATATGCACGAGCTACATCAATTTCCTTGTCAACATAAGCCATGCCAGGTGAGGATTTTCACAATCTTAACTACAGGGATGTGAACAAATGAGATGTGACCCTCATGTTTTCTGGAATGTTTTGAACAATGTGACTTTTTTTGTGATTAATTTTAAGATTAATACGTCCATTTAAAACACGCTATATAAAATTTGTACATTTTTTTCCTCACGTATCATATATATATTTTTTTGTTCCCATGTAATCAGGGCTATGAGTAAATACGAGCTGCATGTAGTCAGTGAAACACCTGTGAAGCAGGCAGCCTAATCTGGGCTTGTGTCCCCTCCGCGCGGTCGCAGATCTCGCCTCCGGCTCCGTCGACTGCTCTCTGCCCCAGTACAACAACCGCATGGACACGCCCCTACCGGACGTTCCCTACGTCACCAAGCTGAACTCGGAGCAGCAGAAGCTGAAGGAGAAGGAGAAGGGGCCGTGGAAGAGCCTCACCAAGGAGGAGAAGATCGCACGTAAGGGAGCCTCTAACGCCAGTCTCGCCCTCGGAGACGGTGGGGGGGGGGCTGCTGACATGACTGTTTCTTAGCAACGGAAGAATGAGGCAGCGCTGGCACAGAAAGGCTTTGCAGTGCTATATATCGTGTCTCGGGGTAGTCACGGGGGTTCTGTCTGCTGCGGATTGCAGAGAGACCTCTGATTGGTCCAAACGGGCCAGTGGTCGGCTTCAGCATGGTAGCTCCGCCCCTTTGCTGGGTTCATAAAATCCCGCTCTCCCGACATGAGTCATTAACATCTGAACAGGTAGCAGTGAGGCTTTCGCAATCTGTTGTCACTAAGAGTAACAAAATTAAACCAGTGGTATGTTTTTTTTCTTTTAGCTCTTCACACAACATACTTCTGTAGTTTTAATGACCAGTAAAACCATTTATGAAACTGAAAACAAAGAGACAAATACGCATATAAAATGGAATCCCCCTAGCTGAGTAGTTATTGGTTAAACTGAATGTTGACCGTTGTCCGTAGAGAGCGTCTCACATCTGAGAACTCGGTGAGTCACTGTTAACATTTTATGTATTTCATGCCGGTCTAGGGGGTCAGTAAGTTCTCAGAGTGAGACCACACTTCTCAATCAAAACACATTTATTCATAATTTCAGATGCCTTAACAATACCGTCCTTTGCCATAAAGTGTGATCAATTAGAGGCCAGTCCTCTTTTTATATAAAGAATTGCCACAAGCATTGCACTCTGGGAAAGTCAACAACCGTTACTACCAGACACTCCTGCTCTCTAAATTGCAGACTATTGTATTTAACTTTGGGAGGACATGTTGGATGTGAATATTTTAGTTATTAAAAACGTTATGACAAAATGTAATTGTGTTTTATGAAGATATCAAGCATCTTCCTTGGGGATTTCAGTGATTCAGTGTCATGGTTCCTAGTTTCAGTTCAGTCACATCATCTTTGCAATTTCCTGTGCAACATACAACCAAACTATCATTGTGTGGTAAATACAAATTAAAACTAAACTAAATCTGATCGTTTACTGTCCCATGGACAGCACAAATCCTTCAAAGTTTGAGGCTTTTCATTCACAGTTATGGAGGACACTGCTTTTTCATTCATGGAACTATATTTGCATTCTGTTTCAAGAAGCAATAGAACATTGCATAATACACAACCATCTTGAATGTGTTGTTTAAGGTCATGGTCAAATGACTTTGTGGGAAGATTGCATTGCCCCCTGCTGGAGACCTGGGGTAGAGCTGAGAGTTTTTTTTATCAGGTGTCTGTCAGTTAGTTTTACAGGGCTGCATTTACAAATGCATGGCTTTTTTCCACAGTTAAGGCTTCTATATCTTAATACCATGGAGGGACTCTCAGTGATTTTAATGACCTAGTTAACAAGAGATTAAAAAAAAGATATTCAGGAAGTTAGTTTCAACAAGTCATGGACAACAAATCACTGATACAGTATACTGGATATAAACTGCAGTTCTTTTGGATTTCTTTAAACAGCAGTATTGCTGCTGTAACTTAGTTGGGGTACTCTCGTTAAGTATTTGGGGGTACTCCCATTAAATTTTTACGTTTTTAATTAAAGTGGTAAAGGTTAGTGGTATCCAAACTTACTTTTAGTCAGTTGTTAAAACCTCATTTTGGCCAACATGACGGTGCACTCGCTGTTTTTCTATTTGGCCTATGTTAAAACGCCATTGATCTTAAATGTGATTTTAAATATGATCTTGTAGTCCTTAAAAGACTTCCCCTTCCTTTCCTTTCGTGAAACAAGCTGAAGGGACTTCTGGGAAATGGAGTTTGTGTTGCTTGAACAGTATGGGGACTGTGGTGGTGCATTAATGGCTTCTGGGTAAAGAGGTATCCTGCTGTTCATTTTAGCCATTTATGTGTATAAAGGGCAAAGCATCTGTAGTGGAAAAAATCCCCTGAAAGACCTGTCCCAAATTCTTTTCCTCAGTACATTCAATATTAACGAATGAACGTAGCTTAACCTTTAGGGGACCCAGACGCATGTACTTCTGTCTGCCACATGGGGGGAGTAGAGTATAATGCAAGTGAACAAGTTAAACTCGACTCTGCATATAAAGTTCATATAAATCTTTCTCCATAAAAAGAGATGTGCTGATTTCGAGACATAAAAAAAACTAAAAACATTATTAGATTTTGTTGCACATATATATTTTTATGATTCTGTGGAGGTCAGAATATCTCCATAGTTGGAAATATTAAATTTATGTATAAAAACAAGTACTGCAATAAAACAGTTACCATGATACATGATATAAACATATTAAAAAGTGAAGTTGTAAAATATAAAAAAGTAATGTGCTGAATGGTTGCCTGATATTACAGTAACTCTCTGTTCTTCCATCTCATTCCATCTCATGTTCTGCCATCGGCTGATGTCGTAACGTGAAAGGATTGTCATTACACTGGGAAACCAGCGATCATCTGATTGATGTGAACAGACAGTATTAATTAACCTGGCCATGATGAGACAATGAGATGGCGAGATTGCTGTACTGTCACAAACATGGCTGCAAACAGAATCATATTACGCTGTTGTCAGTGGAGGGTGAGGAGCCCGAGTGGAAACACAGTTTACGCTTTTTTCCCTGGGAAAGGGACTGGCTGAATGCTTTGACGATGAGGAAACCTAACCTAACCAGTACATTGCAGGTTCAAGTCCAGGATTTAACACCTCTGTTGCACCCGAACTGCTTGAGTAATGTATGGATATGGGCAGCAGTGTAGCATAGTGGTAAGGAGCAGGGCTTGCTAGTTCGATTCCCTACTGGGGCACTGCTGCTATACCCTTAGGCAAGGTGCTTAACCCGCAATTGCCTCAGTAAACATCCAACTGTATAAATAGATAAAATTGTAACCTGCGTATAAGTCGCTCTGGATGAGAACGTCTGCTAAATGACAGTAATGTAATGTAATGGATATGGGAAAAAGGTAACCTGCCATGGAATGAGCTATTTGCTAAGTAGGGTGTATATACCAATTGGGAATGAATTTGTTTAAAGCTCTCACTTCAAGTCTGAATCCAGGAAGTTTGTCTGTGTCTGTGCATGTGGTCACGGCCCACGCTAGGCTAACCATTAGCAGGGAGCCCTGATGCTGAATCAGAGGCAGGAGGGGACCTGCATTGAGACTGTACCCCTCTCCCTCTCTGCTCAGACTCAGACTCAGCTCCCACCTGGTCACACCCGTGGCCTCGCAGCTGCCCCTGCTGACACTCCGCATGGCAGACAGATCGGCACCGCGGCCCTAAAGCAAGACGGCAGTGTGCCCGAGTGGTTAGGGAATCAGACCAGTAACCGGGAAACTGCCATTTTGAACCCCAAATCAGGCACTCCTGTAGCTGGTACACCGAGTGAGGTGCTTCAATTTCTTTATTAATTATCCAGCTCAGGGATGGGACTCCAATTCCTTTAAGCACTGGAATTGACTAATAACGAGGAGGTCACCATTTTGAATCCCAAATTAGGGACTGTCCGCTACTTGGTACCCTTCAGCACGGTACTTACCTTGACTTGCTTCAGTAAGATACCCAGCTGTATGAGTTGATGGTGTGTAAAAATATAACTTCTTACTGCTTATTTCAGTATCCAACTATATAAATAGATGCAGTGTAAATATATGAGTAAAACTGTGACTGCCTAGTTAAATATTCAGCTGTATTAGTGGATACTGCATAAAAAATATGCGTAACAATGTGACTGCTTAGTTAAATATCCAGCCCTGCCACATAAATTGATAATGTGTAAAAATATGAGTAACAATATGATTGCTTAGTTGAATATCCAGTCTTATAAGTGGATACTGTATAAAAAATATGAGAAATATGAGTTACAGCATATGGCTGCCTAGCTAAATACCTAGTTGTGTAAGTGGATACCGTGTAAAAAAATGTAAGTCATGGTCTCTGTAAGTCACGGTGTGTAAGGGGCATCCACTCTGCCCATTAATAATGTAATAATGTAATAACGCCGGAGAGGCCTGTGCAGTGATGCGTGTCATGTGACTCTCTCTCCCCCCCGCAGTGTACAGGATGACCCACGAGCTCACCTACGCCGAGATGAGGAAGGGAACTGGTGAATGGAAGACCGTGCTGGGTGGAATCTTCTTCTTTGTGGGGTTCACCGGGCTGCTGGTCTGGTGGCAGCGCTCCTTTGGTGGGTGTCTCCCCTGCAGACGACCCACACCGTACCCCCAAAACTATACTCCCAAAAACCATACCCCCAAAAACTGTACCCCCCACGCTGTACCCCCAAAACCCGTACCCCTAAAACTGTACCCTCAAAAACTGTACCTCCAAAACCACACCCCCAAAACCCCACATCTGACTACCCAGAGCTCACAAACGCTGTCGGGGGACACATCTTGGGGCCCACACTGTACCCCCAAAACCGTATCTCAAAACCATACCCCCAAAACTGTAGTCCCAACCCCACGTCTAACTCCAAAGAGCTCACAGTGATGTGGGAACTCGGCACTTCGGCGGTTCCACACCAGAGCCGGTCTTCTCTCTCATAGTCTCACCCATGCACCCACGTTCCCTGAATCCTTTTTCTCCACAGGTCTGATCGCTCACACACCACTCGTCTCAGACAGGGCGCGTGTTCAGTGACTGAACGCTGCGAGGCTGCTGTCTGTGGCAGTATGAGAGGTCTCGCTTAGCGGGGAAGCA
>NC_050584.1:63367500-63380000 GCF_013368585.1 Megalops cyprinoides | reverse complement strand
TGTCCCCCTGTCTCTCCCGCAGTGTACGGCGAGGTGCCCCGCACTCTGTCCCCCGAGTGGGTGGAGCAACAGACCCAGCGCATGCTCGACATGAGGGTCAACCCCGTCCACGGCTTCTCCGTCCACTGGGACTACGAGAAGAAACAGTGGAAGTGAAGGAGCCGGGGTGGGCGGAGCCGGAGGGAAGATGGGGTGTGGGGAGGGGCTGGGGCGGGGCGGGGCGGGGACCCTGCGCCCTAATGAGATTACTGTCACCGCGGGACACAGCGTGCCCGAGCTGCACAGCCTAAACACAGAGCTAATTCTGCCAACCAACACAAATAAAGAACCTTGTGAAACAGGAAAAAAATAAACATTGTGTGTGTGTGAATCTCTCTGCTGACACACAACTCAAATCAATGCTGGCAAAAACAAATGCGCTCCGCGATCGGGGTGAGTTTTTTTCCACATAGTCGCACAGGCGCGCCGCCCGAGGCTGCTGGAAACTAAAAAAGATGCAGAGGGAGACGTTGAGCAGACCGCTAAAAACCTACAGGCGTCAGGTTTTCCCCTTCTCGGAACACCTGCCCCCGTCTAAATTTGGGCACGCTGCTCGCAGCGGTTGGGGAAGTTGGCCTCTAGACAAAAGGCCCACGGAGGGGTGGGGCGCCGCCGTGTCGCCCTTGAGCGAGGTACTTACCCACAATCCCTCTGGGTGTACAACATACGCCTCACACAGGGCGAGACACAGTATATCCTCCATCTCACTCCAGCCGTTTGTCTCAAACGCTGTCCCCGCCAGCGCTTTTAATTAAGATTCATATTAAGGGCGCTAAACCAAATAAAGTTTGATTTGATTTGACTCAGGTTGCCCTGGAGACAGGCCGTCAGCTCAGTAAATAAACAATAAAACTTAATGGAAAAAGGAAAAATGTGTGTGAGCACTGAACTCTGTGTTCAGCGGAGCTGACATTGCCGTATGAGACATGTTGGTGCTCACTGGGTTATCATTAGATTAAGCCCAGTAGTGTTAAATAAAGAAAGGTGGATGCCCACTGTATTACCCCGCCATCTCAGTCAAACAGCTGTGGGAGAAAAAAGGGCAATTTTGGGGCCCGTCTGTCCCATGGCTACGTGGAACCGAGGACACATCGCCGACTCAGACACTGGAGGTCTTCGAGGCGTAACTTTCGGAAGGGAATGTCAGAAGCGTCGGATGCTGTGACGGCGTGTAGAATGTGCTGACAGGGGAGGTTTGTTGATGTCGTGTTGCAACAAGAGCTCACCTCCAAGCGCGAGGCGTCGGAGAAACCGCAGGTGGACACGTGAACGGGGTCTCCTGGCTGACAGGAGCGGCGGGCGTGTTTCAGTCCTCGGGGCCCGATTCCAAATCCAGATCGGCGCCTCCGAACAGCCACGGCGCAAATTTGCTAATCGCGTTATCCGACTACTGTGTGTATGGCGTGGCACGCTCTCTATAGCTCCGAGAAAGGGTGGTGGCTGGGGGTACGTCCCGGCCGCTCTGAGCGAGCCGCGTCTGATTGATCGGAACATGCGGTCACCCAGTCCAGCAGAGCTTAGCGGGCCGATCTGATTAAGCGATTATCAGGATGGCACAGCTCTCTGGGGGGCCAGAACCAGGCCCGGGGCTGTGGGGGTGCTTAGGGGTGCATTGCACCCCCAGACGGCCCTCAGTGTATCCCGTTACATCCCAATATCTACATAGTATTTATGACTTTTTGTGCACCCCTGTGGATTGCAATTGCACCTTTCTGTGTTTTCTCCAGACTCCGAGCCTGGCCAGAACCAGCATCATCCTGTCCCGAGTTTCAGGGAAGGGGTGCGGGGCAGGGTTCTGGATCCGATCCCCGAACCCGTTCACTCGTGTGGCTCAGAAACTCCCGTGCAGACCGCCCCAACCTCTCACAGCGGTCAGATCGCCTCCGCTGAGCACCAGAACAGAGCTAGCGCTTTGACGCACCCATGTGTAGATTTTAGAAAAACACGCGAGATTTTCAGCATTGATTGCATTGTTGCTTTCTTATTTTTATTTTTGGTGCGGGTTTGATTCACTGATCATTCGTGACTGACAGCGATGTGCTTGAGTGGCTCTGGCTGTTGTCTCCTCTCTTGTGTTCTATCTTGATTTGCGCCGGGTTTGGCTCTGAGCCGGCTCAATCCCCTCGGCCTCCCACGGCCTGAACACCTCTCAGACTAATGAGGTGATGCAGGGCTTATGTAACAGTTTCAGCCGGCACAAACATGCCCCAGTTTTTATGAATGATCAGTTTATCAAGTTGTTAACCAGACGTGTTATCAGTATTCTAGAATCTCTGTATTTTTCTCAAAGCAAACGGGCATATCGAACGCTCATAATGCAAAAAGTTTAGTAACTCAAGAAGGCTAATGTTGCTGTGCAATGGGCAGGCTGTCCTCCCAGTTTGTGTGGAAGCTGTTATTTCATTCCCTTCTTCTGATTGGACCTACTGTGTGGGGAAGCCATGAAGGATGCCCTCCTTGATTGGTCCACCGGTCGAGAGACACCGCTCTATTGGACAGACTGGATCCACCTGGCCCTCCTACCACTCTGCCTCTTCATGTGTTTGTCCCACACCAGACTGCAGTGAAACTGTTATATTTCTGGACATAAAGCTTCACATAAGCAGTTAAATGTTATCATCTGGACTGCTGATTCCATTCGCCATTGCTGTTGCATCAGCTGATATAACTTAACACAAACAACAGAATCTGCCGAGTCTCGTGGCCGAAAACACCACCCCATGAGTGTGCTTTCACCTGCGCAGCCCTCTCTACCCAATCACAGCCTTCGTTTCTGTTTCCAGGCCCTGACTGCAGAAAAAACAACGCAGCAGACTGCCGACTGGGAGAAGCCCCTCTGAGAGGGGCCGGCCCGCCGATTGTGACGTCGTAATGGAGTCCGCTGCGCGACATTCCGGTTAATGGGCTGGTGTTCTAACCAGAGGGCTGCATACTCAGTCCCATAACTCAGTCCCATAAAGTCCTGCTGTTGCAATCGTGAGTAAAATGTACATGACCTGTATCTCCTCTGTAAATATCCAGCTGTATAAATAGGCTACAATGTCAGAGAATATAACTTGAAGGATAAAGCCACAGATGGTACCTGCCGCAGTCAACACTTTTAATTTCCTGCCGGTTTCGGCGTGGGTCTCCCCTTGTGTATAGAGGCACAAAAAGGCCCGCCAGTCGTCCCCACCCGGGGAATAAAAATACGCTTTTATTCTGCCACTGCCATCAAATGCAGATCTGCTGAATTTCGCGGCGGCCCTTCAGCGCGAGAGCAATTACCAGGCAACCCACACACGAGCCTCGGCAGTGCAACTGCCCTACAAAAAACCCACACTGCACTTTCTCTTGGAAGTCTGAATGCAATTTAAAATTCCCCTTCTTCCAAAAGCTCCTCAAATATTTCGCCCGCCGAAAGCGGGGGTCTGCGAGCGGGGTTCGGACTCAAATTAAAGAAATGCCACAGCGGTGCCCCACCCCCCCTGCCCCCCAGGGGTCCCCTCCGCCCTCTGCTCTGGGTTTCTCCTTGCTGTGCCGCGCCTTCCCCAGGATTTCGACAGCCGCCGCGACCGCTCTCGCTCGCAGGAAGAGCTTAAACGAGCGCGATTTGGGGCGAGGGGGGATCTCCGGGCAGGAAACCGAGGTAATAAGCCCTCACCCCCGGGCGATGGGAGCGCGATCATCGCCCTTAACGATACCGGCAGCCGCGGTGGAGCCAGAGAGAGAGAGAGAGAGAGAGAGAGAGAGAGAGAGAGAGAGAGAGAGAGAGAGAGAGCAAGCGCTCGGCTGACAGCGGCGCGCATCAGAGCTGCTTTGAAGCCGCCGAGCTCCGCCGCTGCCGCCATCCTTCCCCCTCCGCCCCCCCCAAGCCCCCCCCCCGCCAACCCCCGTCCTCCCCTCCTCCCCTCCTCCCCATCCTGCACCACTGTCAAAATTAGAATCCCTAGCTCTCTGAAAGCGGATCCCCGCTACAGACTGTAGGCCATTGCAGGGGTTTTTTTTTGTGGGGGGGGGGGGGGGGGGGGGGGGGATGTAGGGCGGTTTGGCGTCGAGATCGGTTTGTGCCGTGAGAACTTTCCCGTGACTCCCCACTGAGAGCGCAACACGCACACGCGTGGGTGTTCGCGTACCAGGCCCTGGTTACACCGAGCCCTCCGAAAAGACGGCAGCATTTCCCGAGCTTATTAAATCTATAAGGGTTCCCAGCGCTCCGCAGCGGTAAAAAAAAAAATCCCATTCCTTTAGCTGGAGAGATGAGAGGCTGCTCGCTCCCATGACGGCTCCGTCTGCCGGTCTCTGGTGTGAGAGGAGGGGAAGGCGTTTTTCTCTTCTTACGTGAGGGTGGCACTCATGAGACCCCCGTGTCTGCGGCTCTCTCCCTCTTTTTCTGACTGACACATTGTGACGCATTGTTACACTCTGTGTTACATTATTAATCTGCTCAGCACCCGACCTCATCACGGGCAAATCATTCTGTGTAGTGTGCATTTCCTTTTTTATTTCACCCATCATTCATTTATACAGCCTGGTATTTAGTGGTGTGATTCAGTGCAAATTCCTTTCTGGGGGGGACTCAAACCCACAAGCTTCTGGAAACCTGGTCGTGCAGCGCTTCTAATACTGTTGACCCCCTATGGTTATTCGCTTGTGTTGTATTGTACCTTACTTGTAACTCGCTTTGGATAAAAGTATCTGCCAAATGAATACATGTAAATGTAAATGTAAATGTAAACCAATAACCCACCCTGATGCTCAATGCTGCCATCCCCTCATACCATCACCTCACGGACACTGTTATCCAGGGCAATTTACGAAGCTTACAGTTTCTACAGCTGGACATTTACCAAGGCAATTCAGGTGAAGTACCTCGCCCAAGGGCACAACAGCAGTGGCCCACCTGGGAATCGAACTGGCAACCACTGCACAGTACACCCTGCTCTTTCACATTATTGCTGCCTGAATGTAACTTCTTTTTTTAAAGTGTCACCCACAGCTCAATGGCTTCCCATATGACCCAGCAGTGACATTCAGCAGCAGCGCTCCGGCAGTTTACTTTGAATGGTGTGTGTCGTTTAAGAGCATAAGAAATAATTACTGATAGGACCAGGCCCCGTGTTAGCTCGTCGTTGGCCAATCAGGAGTGAGTCCATCTCTGTGTGGAGTCTGGCCTTTAATAAACCTTCAGTACCATGTCATGTTGCTAAACCCAGTGGCTGTGGATTTTCCCCAGTTAGACAGGAAGGTGTATGGTGCCTTTATGTGCTGACAACTATTTAAAGGACTGTTCCTTGGGAAAACAGAGGGCAGAGTTAGTGGAACAGATACACAGAGGGCAGAGATACTGGGAAAGATACACAGAGGGCAGAGATACTGGGACAGATAGTGTGTATGGAGGACAGACTTACTGGGACAAATATGCAGAGGGCAGAGATACTAAGCAGATATGCAAAGGGCAGAATTACCGGGACAGACATACTGTATATGAAGGATAGAGATACTGGGATAGATATGTGGAGGGCAGAGATATCTGGATGAGCTCTCAGCTTCACTCCTGGTAGAAACTGAAGCCTGTGGGAACATGCCATGTTCAGTGTACACTGCTAAAGTGCAGGCATAGATATAGGCAAATTTGTTTTGTTTTGTTAATCTTTAATTCACAGACGACTGGTAGCTAAAGTGCTATTTTTATGAATGAATGTTTGACTCACAAGACTCAAAGCACTCTTCAGTATAGTATAATATGTTGCTATGACCACAGTGTTGCATCTACCTGTGTTATGCATGGCAGTCATTTTGAGCCTGAATTCTCAACTCACATCCACTGAGGTTGAGAGAGTGATTTTTATTTCAGCCAAAGAAGCTGTGTTGAGTTAGAGAGGCAGAAGAACAAGGAATGCTTCACTCTTGGTGGCAAATGCAATGGGATCTTCACCAACCACAGGGAGTCCTTGCCCCATGCAGCTTAACCTGTCCTACAGCCTACAGCACAGTGTCCCAATCATTGTGCTGGTCCCCTGGGGTTTTCACGGAAATCATTTCTTGGTTCAAGAAATACAGGGGCCGATGCTGTAACAGTGTTTGAAAAGGGAGAGAGTGTAGCTGTCTGTCCAAACACTTTTCCTGCTTTTAATTTCCCCATTCTTGTCTCTTCACCAAGTGATTAAACTTCATCATCAACTTCGAGTGTATATTTTTACATGATATCAAAGGTGTCAAGTAATATTACCATTTTAAAGACCGTTGTTTTCACCGTGATAACACATTGTGGCATATTAAACAAACTTCACATCCCTTATAAAGACAGATTTTTTTTAATTATAACACATTTCTAATAGCTTATAACGTGGATACACAAGGCAGAACAAAAGAAACATATTCCATCTCATAATTGCTAGAATCTTGAAGAAGATAACAGAATAAGAAAACTGCAATCAGAAGCTTGAGGATAAAATTTTATATTTTACAGACAGAAGTTATTGATTAATCATGTTTCTTGCAGAATAAAAACAACAAACTATACATAGAAATGACGATAAGACAGCGGCGATATTCAGAATACAGACAATTACACGATAAAAACTGAAAATTAATATAAGCTCTGAATATCATCAAAAGCAGCTCACAGTTCTCAAAGTTTTGCCACAAAAATGCTACGGCATTTGCTTATTAAAATTATCGTGTGCTATTTGGAGGATAAATAATTCATTTCTGAAAGGTAAGACACTACCCCTTTAAAGTTTACATAAATAACTGGTGCCATAGTGCTCTCTTTCGGTTTAATCTGCAGGTTTTAACAGGCGATGAGCACGGATGGATTTAGCTGCCTCCTGTTGAAATAGAAGCCTTGCTTTTGTTCTTAGCGAGGAATCGCAACGTTTCCCTCGACGCTAAAGTCTCGTAATTAGAGTAACCCACATTGTTTTCAGTCTGCCACAGCTGATTTTAATATTTCACTATATATAAAAACATTTGGATAGTAATTAGTCCAGTTAAATATTAATAAAACATTTTTTTTCAAAATCATGATAAATCTAAAGGTCACCTTTCTGTTCAAGAGATATAAATGCAATGCTGAGTGAAAGATTAAAACACCTTCATCGTACATAAGGAAAATAAAAAATTAATACCAGGAGTGTGTCACAAACCTCGCTGCGCAGTCATGACAAGGTGCTTAGACTGAACTGGGACAGGGGGGCAAACTTGCTACGCAGAAACATCGCTTTTGACCGCAGCCTTTAAAAGACCCGCCTCGCTTACGAGTCGACCAATGATACATATGCTTGCCTGTGCAAATGAAAGGCAATTTACAGATGCGTCTGACCCAGCCGCGGATAACTGGGTGGTAAGCATACACACAACAACACACACACAAAAAATCTTAAAGTAGACAGAAGGTACGTGATTGAGTGCTCACCCACTGAGACTATATAAATGTTCGAGAAACCTGTTCGTGGGACAAGACACAACATTCATAGAGCCGACCTTTCGGCCCGACACAAGCCCAGAACGCTACAGAGGGAAAAGAACCCAAACCCTAACCCCCCCCCCCCCCCCCCCACCCCCACCCCTAAAAACGACAAAGGATTTCTCTTTATACAGATACCCTGAATTCGGGTTGGCCAGTATCTCCCTGAAGGGTGCCTGGGGAAGCGATAGTTAAGCATGCTCCACATTCACGTTTATACATATGTACATCCTCCAACTCCTCTGACGATTCCTCTTGCCTCTTTTTTGGATGAATCCCTCTTAAGGGAATGCAGTTGCATTTGAGAAGAAACGAAGAATTAACCTTTCAGAGAAAAAAAAGATCAAAATATATTTATTGAGATACTGTCTGCACACGTAGCTCACTTTTTGTCCAGCCAGAGCACCCAGCTATTGAGCAAACCAACGGAAGGGACCCATGCGCGTTTACAGCGTGTCAAGTCACTGGGTGTGCCCCACCCTCTCTCTCACATTCTCTTCATGGATGCTGCGATCTCTGGCTTCAAGCAGATCGCCGGGATCCTTTTTGCCTTTGGCCTCTCCGGCCTGAGTGCAGCGAGCGATTTCAAGAGTGCAACATTCTCCTCGCGTCCTCTCGTCGAAGAGAGCGCGATGCGTCTTTCCGACGCTCTCCGATTTTCCATTCGTTTTCTCCTCGTCCGGCGAGCGTCCGTTCGGAAAAAATCCTCAAACAACCGTTACGTTTCCCCCCGTTCGGGTCCCGTTTTAATTCTCACCGCCTGCACTGAATATTGCTTTTAGAATAAAAAAAAGCAGAGACTTCTGGATGGAGGAGGTTACTTCTATTCCGCCCGTTTGAGCGCTTCTTCCTGAACTGAGAGGAAAAGTCAAGACTTTCGGAGGGAAACCCCGAAACACCATGGGCGGTCTGGAACTGGCAGTTTTTTTTTTGTTGTAATCCCACATAAAAAAGCAGCAGCAGCTTTACACGGTACACTACCCCAGTCTCTTTGACACCGGACTTCATCGCTTCATCGTTTCATTTCAAATCCAAGGCGCAATCAGCATGGCTGTTGCGCAAAGCTAATCAGCAGCCTCGAAGCTCCACCATCGCCATAGTGCGAACCCCGCAAATAGAGCACAAGTCTTCTGGAGGCCCCGGGGAGTCTCGAACCCGCGGCCTCCGTCCTGTACATCGGACCGCCCCGTAATGCTCACATTCCATCCGGTTGGTACTGTCGGACAAGAAACTAATGCATATTTTGGTACCTTACAATAAATTAAAACACATAAGTCAAGCTCAATAGATCTTAGTAAATACATGTTTTTGTTTGTCTTTTTTTTTAAAAAAAACTTTCCATTATATCTGGACAAGCAGTTGTAAACTTCAAAAAATAATGGGCAGTGATGACATTTTAAGACGTGAGTCAGAAATATTAACCGCAAAAAAACAGCAACAACAACAACAACGACAACAAACAACCCACCATTTACTCTTTGGAAAAGTAGAAGTGGTGGTTTTGAGAATATTTAATCATCCCTATTGTTTTTTTGACAGCTGTACGTTACTATAAGGTGTCTGAGGAAGAGAGAAAAACCAAGCCCTACTGACTGAATCTCATTCACGCACATTCACTCACGCCGAGGAAAGAAGTGAATCACGGTTCCAAACTCCACTCCCAGAGGGACAGTGTGTATGGCGTTTTCTTTTTTTCCTTCCAAAAAAAAAAGAAGAAAAAAACAGTGCCCTGGCTTACTTTGCTCAGATGTCTGATTAGCAGTATTTCCCAAAAACCCACTGTTGTGAAATATCTCTGGAGTGAATACAGTAAATGCGACCGAGCGGGGGAGTCCGCTTAATTCGGTAACGGAGAGCTGAGGCCGGTGCGAAAACAGCAGCGCGTAGCCAAACACGGGGCCCCTCCGGGAGCGGAGCCTGGCACCTGTGCCAGGAGGACACGTCAGCAGCACTTTCCCGGCACACAGACCCCCCGCGGCCCCTCCGCACGCTCCGGTCCCGTAAACCGGGTGACTCGGACTCGTCATCCATGGTCATACTCCCCCCTCCGCCCACCACCCAATACACACAACACCAGCAGAGGACGACTCCGTCAGCCTTCGAGAAGACTGAAACGCGTATTACATAAAATACTCATAACTCCAAAGAAACCGTGTGTGACCGGTTTAACCACAAAAAAATGAGCCATCCCAAATGTGCATTAAGCCACACAGAGGCTTTGACCAAACTGACACAGAAAAGCTCTTAAATAATTTGAATTAATTAATTGAAATAAAGGTCAAGGTGTTCTGCGGTCTCGCGGATAGAGGTGTCATCCAGAGCTGTGGGGACACTCGTAAAGGGACAGGGGCACTGCTTGGCGCCCCTCTGCTCAGGGGGCCGGATGACCCCCCCCCCCCCCCCCCCCCCCAATTCCCCGTCGTTATTAGAGACCAACTCATCGATCAGAGTCTCCCTGTGGCGGAAACGGCCCAGACGGGCTCCGCTGGCGGGATTGGGTTTCCCGCTTCGGCAGCACTGGGAGATCATGGCCCCCATGGCAGCAGGTGTCTGTCTGCGTTCAACCGGTAATAACTCCCCCCCCCCAAAACAGACAGATGAGCATGGGGAGGGAGGGGAGGGGACCGGTGGGGAGGGAGTGCTGAGAGACAGGGAGAGAGAAAGGGAGAAAGAGAGAGAGAGAGAAAAGGAGAGAGGGAGCAGAGGGAAAAAGGAAGAGAGAGAAGGAGGGAGGGAGGAGAGGGGGGAGAGAGAGGGAGGGAGAGATAGAGAGAGACAGGGAGAGAGAGAGAGAGCGAGAAAAGGAGAGAGAGAAAAGGAGAGAGAGGACAGAGGGGGACAGAGAGGGAGGGAGAGATAGAGAGAGAGGCTGACTCTGCAGTCACACTCCGCTCTCCTGCACACGTTAGGGAGTGCAGAGCTCCACCCACACCTGGCGCCACAGAGCGAATGCCCCGAGTGCCCCGCGGTAGCGAGCCCCGGAAAACAAGGCGGGGTGCGGTCGGCAGGTGGAAAGGGGCTCAGAACAAACACAGAAACAACGCAGAAGCTTCTGCTGTTGCCGGTGGAGGAGCCGGCGTTGGAAACGTACACCTGAACACGCGGCGGAGTGGCTGCCTCCCCTGCGTGAGGGGGGCGGTGGGTGGTGAGCGGGGACAGCTGCAGAGGGGGGGGGGGGGGGGGGGAGGGGGGGGCACAGGTGGACACCTGGCAGATAAAAGCAAGAGGGACCCCTGCAGAGAGAGCAGGTCTGTGTTAACCTTCAGCTCTGGGGCACAGCAGCCAGGCTGGACACGTGAACAGGCTGCTCGGCCTACAGACGGAGGCCTTATCACAAAGGCTGAAAAATGGGGGGGAGGCGTAGAGCACACCTGTGGAATGACATGGCCGGTGCCAGCTGACCTCCCCCTGGACGCCTCCCCAGGCTGGGCTTGAGAAGAGCCCCGTTCACTGCACCCATCATTCACAGGGGCTCTGATCTCCTCGCAGTTCTGTGATCAGAAGCCCATGACATGATGGCTAGCATCTGCCTGCATTCTCCCTCTCCCTTTCTTTCTCTCTCTCTCTCTCTCGCTCTCCCTCTCACTCTCACTCCCTCGCCAGAACCACCCTCCCCCTCAGCATGTGACAGCTCTCAGGCCCTGCGTCCTCTCCTGTCCCTTTAACTCCCCAAACCCAAAACCCCCACGCTCTCCCTAACAAAGGCCCCCCTTCGCCGGTGCGGCTTGTCTAGCTCCGCCGCCCCGGCTCTGCGGATTCGCAGCGCGGGCTGATAAAACCGAGGCGGTTCCCTGCAGGTGGAAGATTACACGCAGCTGGAACGAAAGCTCAGGGAACGGCAGACAGACGCTCCTCGCCGACCCCGCCGTCCTCGTGCAGCTCGTTACCCTGTTTGTTTTCTCCCACGCACAAGGAGCCGTTAGGAATGCAGGAGGCTCAGGACAGGCAAAAACAGAGCTGTGCGTTAGATAAACCTTTTCAAGCCACAAAAAAAATTAGTCAGGACCTAAAAAAAGCATTTGAGCGTTGAAACTCTCACTGTATTTGGAGCAAGAATGCTCGTGTTGCTGTGTTACGAGCGGGGGAAAAAAAAACACGCAGCCAGGAAAAGGAACCACAGATTGTGCGCAACTCCCCCCTCACGCAGGTACATTATAGCAACGGGACTCGGGACGAGTTCCAAAATCCCACAAATAAAAAACCCGCCCCCCCCCCCCCCCCCCCGCAACAGCGAGCGGAGGTACAGTGGAAGCTGGGCGGAGATCGCGAAAGACGAACCCTGGAAGTTTCAGTGATGCTCTTTGTGCTTCCGAATTTAGCAGCGTCTCCACGACCGGCGACAAGCCCTTCAATGATAAATGCAGAACATCTGCACTGTTTCGCAGGGTGGGGCGGTGGGGGGGGGGGTGGGGGGCTGGGGGTGTTCCTTACGGGGTGGAAGGAACCAGAGGTTCAAATGAGACTCTCAGCATAAATGGCGTGACTTAGCTCTACAAGGGGTCAGAACTGGTGGCATGTCCTCCTGTCCATGCTAGCAAGGGTCAAGTTCGGAGTCCGCCACACACGCACTCACACACACACACACACACACACACACACAGACACACGCACACGCTACATACATGTATCAAGGTTTCATGCTAAAAATAGTACAAAACATAAAAAAAGAACACATCACATGCATAACTGCATGCTTCAGCATAACCCTCTCTGGATTCCATTCTTAAACTCTGAAAATATGCTTAGACAACATCCGGTTTCTTTTTTTTTTTTTTTTGCATTTTAATAAAGGCAGTGAGATTCTTTTTTTTTTCTTTTCTGTGTATGTGACTTTCTGAAGTAAAGATCATTCTGAAAACCTGCCTCTGAAGACTGTGGAGAATGTCAGCGCATTGCAGGTATCCAAGAGACAGGAGACGTGTGTGTGCATGCGTGCTTGCATGCGGTGCATGTATGCATGTATGTGTCTGTACCTGAATGCGTGCATAGGTGTGTGTGCAATCCGGTCTGT